>NW_026961237.1:300000-593000 GCF_963924245.1 Chroicocephalus ridibundus | reverse complement strand
CCTATAGACTTTATCTCAACTCCTTTTCCCAATCAACCATGATCTTATAGACAAACAACAAACAACCAATGATACGCCCTGCACGGGCGAGCCGTTCCTGAGAGTGCAAACGTGTCGGCTCATGAAAACTCCCCCAATATTCCAGGACTTCCATCAGTTCTACAGCCCATCCTGGTGTATCTGCCTGGGGCGCGCTCGCCTTACGTCTAAACATTGTGTATATACAAACTTCTTCACTTGACGGAGTGTCAGCCCTAGTTGCATACGAGAACAGTACCACACCGGGCAGAACACCTGCTCAAGTGGAGTCACCTAACGACACTGCACACAACAAAAAGCAAACAGTAGCACACATGCTGATCAGCAGGTATAAGCCGGCGCCCACACACACTTACACAGCAGACATACAAAACCAGCACTTTTATCTCAGGGGGACGACTGGGGAGGGGAGGGGGTGAGGCGGGCAATGTCAGGAGCAAACAGCTCCGGCTCTGTCCTTCTCTGCTGACATTCTGCCTCCTCCATCGGCCTCAGGTGGAGCAGAGGGGATCAGCAGGGGATCGTCCCAGACCTTCGGACCTGGCCTGTTCAATCCCCCTCCCGTGGGTTGTAATGTTGCAAAAGCCCCGGCTGCTGTGGCTCGCTCCGCGTTCGTATCTTGTAAGGTCGATAACACCAACCACCATGTCGTCGCTAACGGTGATGCCTCTTTGTCTCCTTTACTTATCACTTGCCACGGTTTATTCCCAACAGCCTCCCGTATTTCTGGTTTAAAAGCTGTCTGGGGCTCTGGTGCGAATCCGTTCTCTCTGCACCAGGTTAACAACCTTCGGAGCATACGCTCATTGTATTTCACCCCTCTCTTAGAGAGGATATGCAGGAGAAGTCTTAATATTGTCCCTTCTTCTTTTGTTACTTTTGCCCCATCTCCTGCCCCGACTTAATCAGTTTGAGCAACAGTTTCGCTGGTGTTTCAATCCCTCTCAGAGAGAGGATCCCAGCGAGTAGCGTGGCCGCAGCTTCTGTTTCCATAGCTGCACCTGGGAGGTGAGGAGCGACCTCACGCCGTTGTCTGCTCCCGCTGATGCGCCCAAGCAGCACGTCTCCCAGCCGAAGTTTCCCACTCCCCTCCTCTAGCTGCTTACCGCAGTCTCGGAGAACTCAGTCGCGCTGAACCATCCTCTGCTACCAGATGTCGGAGGATGTCGGAGTGGGAGATGGACCCGGAGTAACGATGGAATCTCAATATGAGTATGATCGTTCTCCCTTTATTCAAGTTTTCACAGAGTATATATAGACAGGCAATAAGAGCACGCGCTAGCGGCAGCTATATGATTGGCTTACAGTCTCTGTTCACGCACTGTCCATGCAGTTCATTCACAGATCAGATTGGTTACAAGAATTCACATAGTAAATTACTTAGTCATTAGCACAACATGTTTTCTACCTTCTCAGTTCCTGTTTTTCCCATGTCCTAATTCCATCTTCTACCACCTGTTTTGCCCTTAATCTAATCTCTCATAGTAGGGAGGCTGGCTCACGTGACCATTTTCTCTCAGACACATTCCTACAAGTCACCTTCAACGCTGTGAAGCCTTTCTTATGTGTACGACTACCTCACAGCTCCGAAAGTTGCTTTAGAGCAAAAGTGGACAATCGTGCATTGCGGTCTGTCCTTGCGGGGTCTGTCAGCATGGCAAGTGCTCACTCTGCAGTGAAAAGCTCTGACGACCAAACATTCACCAACGGGTGCTTAATTCTCTTGTTTGCAACTGACTGCCTGTGTTAAGCGTCCTTCGGGATAAAAGGATAGCAAAGACATGCTTCAGTCACGGGACTCACACGGACCTGAGGGAGATTCAGACCTCTCTCTTAGAGGTCTCTGATGGAGACCTGAGGGATGTTAGGAGAAGATCAGGTTCCACCACATACACTATGTTGCGGAAAACTCCCTGCTCCGGGGCCTTCACGGGGCACGGAGAAACACTTCGTATCTGCATAATGACTGGACTTAAGCTAGCTTTTTATAAACCACTCATGCTTCTCTTAGATGGCCTAGAACAGAGAAAGAACTTTATGGCATTTTCTCACTCTAAAATAAACCAAAGAGAGAGCGAGCTCAGCTTTTCGACCTCAACAATGCTTACTGCGTAACTGCTGGCACGGCTTTAGTTCCTGCTAAGTGGCAACTTATACCGTGGATTTTATGCACCACGGAGCAATGGCAAACACTGGGCATCACTTACAACAGGAATGATGTGCAAGACACTATCAGAACCAGTTCCCCAAATGCTTTGCATCCGCCTTCTGCATGTGTGATGCTTCAAACCAGATTATACACCCTAACGCCATGCTACACAGAAGGCAATGCATATTCTCCACGCCTAGAGCTCTTACTCTGTCTCAGGCACTCTAAACGGGAAAAGTACATGTGCAAAAAAAACCCCCCAGTCTTATGGCCAGATGGTCCTCACATGAAATGCAGCAGAAGCCCAGTTAGGCGTCAACTCAGGGGACGAGCCCAGACTGCTCAGCATGCTCTCATGGCAGGAAGCAGTTCCTAGGGCATTCTCATCTGGGCTACAGGGGTAGATGACGCACCATCTGAAAGAGGAGGCCAAACAGGCTGGTCCAAACGTTCTCCAAAGGCCAGAAGAAGAAGGAACTATTTACTTGGCAGAGCAGGGGTCACACCCTTCACTTCCCTCCTGTCTCTTCTCAGCCACCCCGGCAACATCCTCTCTCCGCTCAAGATGAGACCACAGTGTATGTACTCTGTAGGGAAAGGTAATCTCCATACTCTTATAATAAATTTACATAATATAATTATACGGTGTTATTTAAATAATATAATAAATTAATTGTATAACGTATAAGCATCATAGATAATATGAAATATATATCAAATATGTATAATAAATATAATACGTAATACATTATAACAAAGTTATAATTAAGGTTAAGTTATAAAATGGTATCAAAGCAATTTTCATATCAAATCTTTGCATTCAAAATATAATAATTTCCTTATAATTGCTCAAGAAAAAATTGCTACGGAAGGGGATAAACACTGGAAGCCAGCGGAAATTTTGGGGCAGGAGTTAGCAAGGCTCATTGACAGGGCTTTAAACTAGATATGAGGGGGGAAGGGGAGACAACTGGGCCTGTCAGGAGTAAATCCAAGGGAGGCATGCCAGGGCTTGAAGGATGGTGGGCTAGCGAGGACTCTCACTCTGACATTTCGTTGGAGAGAAGGGATAGACACTTAGAAATCATGGAAGCACCTGAGAGGGGTCTGGTGGGAAATGGGGCCCACACCCACAAAAAGGTGCTGGAGTCATTAGCACATCTGAAGTGCATCTCTACCAATGCACGCAGTATGCGCGACAAACAGGGGGAGCTTGAAGCCATGATGCACCAGGGAAACTATGACATAGTGGCTATCGCAGAAACGTGGTGGGATGCCTCACATGACTGGAGTGCCACAATCGATGGCTACAAGCTCTTCAGGAGGGACAGACAGGAAAGGAGAGGTGGAGGAGTGGCCCTGTATATTAGAGAATGCTATGAGAGCTCAGAAATTGAGTATAGCGATGACGGGGTGGAGAGTGTTTGGATTAGGTTAAGGGCCGATAAAGCTGCTATCGCTGTGGGAGTCTGCTATAGACCTCCCAACCAAAGCAGTGAGGCGGACGAAGCTTTCTATAAGCAGCTGGGGGAAATCTCACCATCACTTGCCGTTGTTCTTGTGGGGGACTTTAACCTCCCGGATATCTGCTGGGAATACAACATAGCTGAGAGGGAACAATCCAGGAGGCTCCTGGAATGTGTGGAAGATAACTTCCTCACACAGCTGGTAAGTGAGCCAACCAGGGAAGGTGCCCTCCTGGACCTGCTTCTTGCGAAGAGGGAAGAACTTGTAGGGGAAGTAAAGGTTGGTGGCTGTCTAGGGCACAGTGATCATGAGAGGATCGAATGTCTGATTCTTGGGGAAACAAGGAGAGGGGTTAGTAAAACTGCCACCTTAGACTTCCGGAGGGCAAATTTTGACCTGTTCAGAAGACTGCTGGACAAAGTCCCTTGGGAGGCTGCCCTGAAGGATATAGGAGCCCAGGAAGGCTGGACATACTTCAAGAGAGAAGTCTTAAAGGCACAGGAGGAGGCTGTCCCTGTGTGCCGAAAAACAAGTAGGCGGGGAAGGAGACTGGCCTGGCTAAATAGGGACCTTTGGCTGGACCTCAAGAACAAAAGGAGAGTCTATGACCTCTGGAAGAGGGGGCAGGTCTCTCATGAAGACTATAAGGATATAGCGAAGCTCTGCAGGGAGAAAATTAGGAGAGCCAAAGCGCAGCTCGAGCTCAACCTAGCTACAGCTGTTAAGGATAACAAAAATGTTTCTATAAATTCATTAACAACAAAGGGAGGATTAGGGAAAATCTCCCTCCCTTACTGGATGCAGAGGGAAACATAGTCCAAAGGCTGAGGAAAAGGCTGAGGTGCTCAATGCCTACTTTGCCTCAGTCTTTAGCAGTGGAACTAGCTGTTCCCTGGGCACCCAGCCTCGTGAGCTGGGAGACAGGGAGGGGAAGCTGCACGAGGTCATCACAATGAAAGAGGAAGTGATCTACGACCTGCTACGCCTCTTGGATGCGCACAAGTCTATGGGACCGGATGGGTTACATCCAAGAGTGCTCAAAGAGTTGTCAGACATGCTCGCCAAGCCACTTTCCATGGTCTACCTGAAGTCATGGCTAACTGGGGAGGTCCCAATGTGTGGGAGGATTTTTAGTACAAAGGGGTCATCCTGTGAACACTCCAAGCACCGAAGAATTGCTAACAACTATGTAGGCTTTGTAAGTTTGAAGGTTACGTGAAAACATTGTAGTGGTGTTAGAAATGCTGAGACAAACAAGATATGAGAAAGTGTGCTGAAGTCAGCGTGCGAAATGCAGAACTTCACCCAGGATATAGGAGGGGTAATTGTTCGCGTGGACAGATGCTTTAAGCCAATTATAATATGTTGCTTACTGCATGTACAGCTCATGCAACCAATCAGCAAATTGTCGGCACGTGATGCGGAATCAGAACGTCTATAATAACTGAGCTATCTGTGCAATAAAGTGGCATTAACCTGATCATATTGGTCGTTGTGTTACTGTCCGAGCCTTCTGCGTCGACAAGTGGCGCCCGAACAGGGACCCTCAGATCGGTGTTGGGATCAGTGAATACCTGATGAGCAACCAACGGACAGAGGGGGCAGAAGAAGCCGGTCGATAGGTGAGTGCTGCCCCGGCACTCGGGAAGACGCTAGCGCATCAAAGTAGGGAATCTCGCTCTGGCCAAGCGAGCGGCCAGGGAGGAGATATGGTCTACGCTCTCCAAAGAAGAAGAGGCGGTAGTCAAGCTCCTCCAACATATACTCTCTACGAGAGGACTGAAGTATGATACGCCTACCTTGAAGGCACTCTTAGCATGGGCGTGGGATAAAGGACTTATCCCCACTGTTGCTGCCGCTTTTGCTCAAGATACGTGGGCTAAAATAGGAGCGGTGTTGTGGGATGAAGTAAGTAAAGGATCCAAGGAGGCACAGAAACTCTCCACCGTGTGGAGGTTAGTATCAGAGACTTTGAAAACAATGCAGGCAGAACGTGCTGCGGCCACCTCTGCCTTTGCAGCGTTAACACCCGGAGTTAAGGATGTTTCCCCCACGAGCCTTTCTTTTGGGGGATTGTCAGAAGCTGTCGTCCCTCAACCCTGGGGCTGCAGAATAACACAGGGGAATGTAGCGAGTCGTGCCGTTACTGCCCCGAGCCAGCCTACTCCTGCTACAGACCCTCTTGAGACGCCTGTTTATGAAAGTGGAAAAGAGGAAGAAACTACGTTTCCTCCTCCCCCTCCCAAAGACACTGTTGTCGAAAGTACTGAAGGAGACCCCCCTGAGGATTCCAGGGATCAGCCAACGCCGTACCCTCCTCTGCCTCCCTCTACTCCGCCATCACCCGGCAGCAGCACTAGAGTACCACCTGGTGGACTGACAGACCATCAATTCTGGGAGTTGTTAAAAAAGTTGGAAGCGTTGGAAGCTCGTCTAGATGATCAATCCAGTTCACGAGCTCCTCCAGCTTACCCTGCTCCTTTGCCACTGCCTCATCATGCCTTGTTGTGGCCGCCATCGTCGGGATTTGAGGGGCGTGGGGGAGCGGTAGGAGGGGAGAAAGGATTGAAAAACCGATGGAGGGGAGTAATTAGAGACGTGGCAATTGAGGGCGTGTTTCTTGAGCCTATGGCGTTTCTGGTGTTTGCTAATGCTGGGGGTGGAAAGGATTGGGAACCGTTTGATTGGAAATTGTTAAAGGAGGCGAAACAGGCTGTTAATCAATATGGACTAGGCTCTCCCTATACTAGGGCTATAGTGGAGCATTTATTTACTGCAAATTTACTCACACCACATGATTCAAAGCAGATTTCTCAAATGTTGCTCACCCCTTCTCAGCAGTTGCAGTTTTTCAGTGTGTGGCAGAACCTATGTGATCAGGCTGCTGCCACCCCGCATCCTCAAGGTGATCCTTTGTATGGGGTACAGACGCAGATGTTAATGGGGACGGGACCTTACATTCGGACTGATTGGCAAGCTAATTTTGCTGTGGAGGTTTTGCAACTCAGTCAACAGCTAGCTCACAGGGCTTTGTTGGGGATTAGAGGGGAAAAAACCCCTCCTGCTTTTACAAATGTTCGCCAAGGACCTACGGAGCCTTATTCTGGGTTTGTTGATAGATTGCATGCGTCTATTTCTGCTCACCCTGACCTTGATGAGACCATGAAAGCTAAGTTTTTAGACTTACTTGCTTTTGATAATGCGAACGATAAAACCAAGAAAGCTCTTAGTACCCTACCTCGAGGCAGTACCACTACTCAGCTGCTGGAAACAGCAGAACGGGTGCTTTCCCAAGAACAGGCTATGGTTATGGCTGCTCCTGTTGGAGCGGCGGTACGTCCATTGGTGCAACAGCAATCAAAAGGAAAATGTAATAATAATGATAAGAAATGTTATAATTGCAGAAAATCAGGTCATTTTCGTAAAGAGTGCAGAAACGCACGTAAGGGACAAGCGAGCAGGCAAGTAAGCTCCCCACGTCAGAGTGGAGGTAGATGGTGTGTGAATTGTCGAAGCGCCACCCATAATTCTGCAGAGTGTAGGCGATCGGGAAACCGGGTACCAAGCGTGATGCGTCCTCCTCGCGCTATGACACAAGTACAGGAGGCGGTAGAGGGTGCCTGGACCGTTGCGCCGCCGCCACCACAGGAAGCGCGGGAATGGACCTGGCAACAGCAGTAGATACCACGTTAGTCACAACGGCGGTCGCTCTAATTGATTCAGATCAACGAGGACCGCTGGGCCATGGACTGAGTGCTCTGTTACTTGGGCGCTCCTCCGTGTCCCGTCAGGGCATTTTTATTGTACCGAGCCTTATCGATGGTGATTATACAGGGATTATAAAGATTATGGTATATACGCTGACCCCCCCGATTACCATTCCTCAGGGGTCAAAAATTGCACAATTGATATTATTTCGATTAATGGTCCCGAGGTCGCTGCCAAAACAGAGGGGTGCCGGAGGTTTTGGCTCAACAGGGTCTCCTGATGTCTTGTTAGCTATTGATATAGCATGAGGCAAGCCTGAAGAAAAGGTGGTTGTGACGCATCCTTCAGGATCGTCTATTACCCTGACTATGTTGATAGGCACAGGTGCTGATGTTACGATTGTGCCTATTTCTAGCTGGCCATCAGCGCGGCCCCTTGTTCCTGCTGCGAGGAGTGTAGTCGGGGCAGGGGGTCCACAAAGGACAATGATCAGCCAAACTTTAGTTTCTTTTACATTTATGGATGGAACGGTAGTCTCAGTCAAGCCATACGTGATGCAGCTACCTGTCGCCTTGATAGGTAGAGATGTGGTTTCTCAGCTTGGGGCTCGACTTGTGACATCGCCTTTTTAGGAGCGGTCACGGTCAAGCAACCAACATTGAAGCTCACCTGGACCACTACAACTCCCGTGTGGGTGGACCAGTGGCCACTAAAAGAGGATCGGCTGCATATTGTTCAAATGTTAGTACAGGAACAGTTGGAGGCAGGTCATATTGTACCCTCAACGAGCCCTTGGAATACCCCTATTTTTACTATTCCAAAAAAATCAGGAAAATGGCACCTATTACATGATCTCCGAGCCATTAATGCGGTAATGCAGGATATGGGGGCATTACAGCCAGGTTTACTATCACCTGCGATGATACCAAAAGAATGGAATTTGTTTATTGTAGATTTAAAAGATTGTTTCTTTACTATACCGTTGCATCCGGAAGATGCAGAAAAATTTGCCTTTTCCGTGCCATCAACAAATAAGAAAGAACCAGCTAAGCGGTATCATTGGGTTGTTCTGCCACAAGGAATGAAGAATTCTCCCACCTTGTGTCAAATGTTTGTGGCCTGGGCCTTACGTCCGTTTAGGGAAAATGATCCATTTTTGCTTGTATATCATTATATGGACGATATTTTAGTGGCAGGCCCAAATTTGGATGTTGAAGCAACCTTGAAGGAGTTAACTGAAACCATAGAGTAAAAGGGTCTGAAAATTGCTCCTGAAAAGGTACAAAAGAATGCACCATGGCATTATTTAGGTTGGATTATTACTCAAAGTACTGTTAAGCCTCAAAAGATTCAGCTAACGACCAAAATTAAAACTTTGACGGATGTACGGAAATTAATAGGAGATATTCAATGGGTGCGATCCGTATCCGGTATCACCAATGATGACCTGGCTCCTCTGATGTCATTGCTAGGTACCTCTACACAGGCTGAAGTTTGTCGGCAACTCTCGCCAACTCAAGAAAAGGCTTTAGATTTCATTGTTCAAAAAATCATGACTGGGTGCGTGCAACGCTTAACAGGAGTTCCCCTACAATTGATTGTGATAAATTCTGGGTCTGGCAGAGAACATTTGATAGGTTTGTTAGTGCAACAGGTCAATTGTACAGTGTCTATAATAGAATGGGTTTTTCTATCTTACCAACCTAAGAATACTGTCTGCACTCGTATAGAAATGTTTGCAAACCTTATTATAATAAAGGGCAGACGTCGTATCGTTGACTTAACTGGACATGAGCCGGAGGTTATATATGTTCCAATTACCCAGAATTATCTGGATTGGCTTCTCTCTTCCTCAGAGGTTTTACAATATGCGTTAACGGATTTTTCCGGACAGATAACTAACGCCTACCCACCAATGAAACTTTTGCCATTAATTCAAAATCAAACTTTTGAAGAGACTCCACGACGTTCGAATTCTCCGGTGTCTGGACTCACGGTATTTACAGATGACGGAAAGAAATCAAAAAGGGCGGCGGTTACCTGGTACCTTAATGGAAAATGGCATTCCAAACTGCTCGATGAGATTCTTTACAGACTTTAGAACTACGGGCAGTTGTGTGGGCTTTTCAAAACTGGCAGAATGAACCGATTAATGTTGTTTCAGATTCTATGTATGTGGTCAGTACTGTTATGGGACTGGAACGATCGATGCTTCGATCTCTTCGAAATTCTGTCTTATATCAGTTATTGTTACAATTGTTACATTTGTTAAATCAGAGAACGTATCCTTATTTTATAGTGCACATACGTAGCCATCAGCCTGATTATGGCCTGGCCATTGGTGATAATCGTGCTGACCATTTGGTTGCAGCAACCTGGGAGAACCGTCAAACCAACTTATTTGAACAAGCTCGAGTGTCTCATGATTTTTTTCATCGATCGGCTAAAGTATTAGCGAGGCAGTTTAATTTACCTATTTCTGAGACACGTGGCATTGTGCAATCCTGTCCGGATTGCCAAGGAACTGGTTTTGGGCTTGGCCTAGGCGTGAACCCACGTGGGTTGCATTCCTTGCAATTATGGCAAATGGATGTTACCCATGTTCCTGAATTTGGAGGGCTCAAATATGTCCATGTAAGCATTGACACCTGTTCGCACGCCATCTGGGCCACAGCACAAACTGGAGAAACAGCCAAACATGTTATTAAGCATATGTGTGCAGCTATAGCAGTTTTGGGGGTACCCCAGGAAATTAAAACTGATAATGGACCTGCCTATGTTTCTCAATGATTTGCTAAATTCTGTACTCTATGGGGTATACGTAAACATTCTGGAATTCCTCATTCTCCCACGGGACAGGCCATAGTCGAGCGTGCACACGCTACGCTGAAGTCGCTTTTGCAAAAACAAAAAGGGGGAGAAATTACCTCTTCTCCTGCAGAACGCCTTGCAAAAGCTTTATATGTATTGAACTATTTGCAGTTAACTGGAGAACGTGACTCACCTCCAATAGTGATTCATCACATGTCATTACGGTCTGGTTTGCAAGCAACCACACCAGTACGGGTACAGTATAAGGATTGGCAATCAGGGCAATGGAAGGGTCCAGTGGAGATAAAAATGATTGGTCGTGGATATGCTTGTGTTTTGACAGATCAAGGTCCAAGATGGGTACCAGCACGTTGGATTAAGCCGTGGAGGGAACCTAAAATGCAAGAGAGTGGAACGCGAGACTGATATGACCACGTGAACTCACCACTCTGGCTCTCGCAGGCTTGGCAACTGTCACATGTGCAGCTTGTAGAGAGTGTGAACCGTGGGTTCTTTGCGAGTGTAATGAGTGCAAGAAACAGCTCTGTCAACGTGCCGGATTAGCAGGGTTTTGGTGTTCGGCTTGCCTGGAAGTTCAGTATGCAAGGATACAACAGGCTGTTCGTATAGCCATTTTAACAGGGCATGACGTCGACGAGAATCATAATCGTCGGTTAGCTTGGGAAACACATTGTTGGGTGAGAGCAATTTGGAAGTATCAGGGTAACTGTGATCCTTTAGCAGTCAAGTGTAGCAAAGACGTTTTAATACCCCGCATTTGGAAGGTAAAACCAGAAGAGTGGGAGAAAACGAAGAAAAAGTGTGCAAGGCGATTTGGTTGGAAGCGAAAGGGAAAACCATAACGGCAACATGGGTTGGATAATTGGGATAATGATTATTGGTTTAGTGGGACCGGGAGTGGAAGGTATTACAAACATATCCCCTAGGCAGAACATGTGGGTAACATGGGCAAATCAGACAGGCAACTCGGCCTTTTGCTTATCCATGGCCACTCCATCAGATCCTTTCCGAACGTGTTTGATTGGTTTTCCGTTCCTGCGATTGGAGGATTTTGAAGGCTATGTATCCCAAGTCAATTTAACAAATAATTCGCTGTTAGAATCAGAGCAGGTTAACGTCACTTGTAACCTGTTGCGAGGATCTGCAGACAGCTACTGGTGTCCAGAAGCAGTGGGACCCATATTTCAAGGTCATCTCATTAATCATTTAAACCAATCATTTCCTCTCCCTTTGCAGGAATTGGATCTTTTGGGGTCACTTCCAGCAGTGGGACATCATGCTGGAAATAATACTGGTAGGCATATTGGCAACTTTAGCTTAGGGTGTATTGAATTGGGAGGGCAAAATCCAGTATTATATAGAGATTATGGGTTTAATATGACAGGTGCTCTCACTGGTATGCAAAATGTTACTCCCACTGTTTCATTTATTAAGAGTAATTATTGTCAAAACGGAGGTGCTGACCTCGGACTGTCGTGTGGAGGGATTTGGAATAATGCATCTTTTCCTAAGCTACTTCCACCTGGATATTTTTTGATATGTGGTGACCGAGCTTGGGGAGGCAGTCCTAGTCGATCAGTAGGAGGACCGTGTTATTTAGGCAGACTTACCTTGTTTGCTCCTGACAGGATTAATCTTATTAGTCTTAGGAACCAGTCACGGCGATCGCGACGAACGATTACCGATTTTACCCCTGAGTGCAGTGACCGCATCGAGTTTTGGGATCGCCCGTCAAAAATTTTTGCAGGCTTTTTAGCTCCAGGTGTGGCTGCAGCCAAGGCTTTAACGGATCTAGAAAAGCTAGCCTGTTGGAGTATAAAACAGTTTAACTGACTTCTGAGATGATTTCTGCTTTATTAACAGATGCTGATAGTATACGACATGCTGTGCTGCAGAATTGTGCTGCTATTGATTTTTTGTTAGCACAAGGCCATGGTTGTGAGGATTTTGAAGGGATGTGTTGTATGAATTTGTCTGATCGCTCACGCCCCATTCATGACCACTTAGCCCAGTTACAGCACAATATGCATAAGCTCACTCAGGGTCATTCGTGGTTGGAGCAATTGTTTAATTCTCGGGGACTGGCTGGCTGGGTACAAGATTTGTTGAAACAGGGCCTTGTAATTTTGATTGTTGTAATGATATTGCTGATCATTTTCCCTTGTTTGTTTTCTTGTCTACAAAGATCTTTAGAAGTGTCTATAGAAAAAATGTTTTCAGGTGCTTGGATTGTTCAAAAACAAAAAGGGGGATCTGTGGGAGGATTTTTAGTACAAAGGGGTCATCCTGTGAACACTCCAAGCACCGAAGAATTGCTAACAACTATGTAGGCCTTGTAAGTTTGAAGGTTATGTGAAAACATTGTAGCGGTGTTAGAAATGCTGAGACAAACAAGATGTGAGAAAGTGTGCTGAACTCAGCGTGCGAAATGCAGAACTTCGCCCAGGATATCGGAGGGGTGATTGTTCGCGTGGACAGATGTTTTAAGCCAATTATAATATGTTGCTTACTGCATGTACAGCTCATGCAACCCATCAGCAAATTGTCGGCGCGTGATGCAGAATCAGAACGTCTATAATAACTGAGCTATCTGTGCAATAAAGTGGCATTAACCTGATCATATTGGTCGTTGTGTTATTGTCCAAGCCTTCCGTGTCGACACCAATGGACTGGAGGGTAGCAAATGTAGCGCCCATCTACAAAAAAGGCAGAAAGAAGGATCTAGGAAACTATAGGCCTGTCAGTGTGACCTCGGTAGCAGGGAAGGTCACAGGGCAGATCATCTTGAGTGCCATTACAACTCATATAATGGACAAGGAGGGGATCAGGCCTAGTCAGCATGGGTTTAGGAAAGGCAGGACCTGCCTGACGAACCTGATCTTCTTCTATGACAAGATGACCCAATTATTGGATGAGGGAAAGGCTGTGGACATTGTCTACCTAGGCTTTTGAAAAGCATTTGACACTGTCCCCCATAGAAATCTCATGGAAGAACTGGCGGCTCATGGCCTGGATGAGCATGCGATCTGCTGGATCAAGCACTGGCTGGATGGGCGGTCCCAAAGAGTGGTGGTCAATGGAGTTAAATCCAGCTGGCAGCCGGTCACAAGTGGTGTCCCTCAGGGCTCAGTGTTGGGACCATTTCTGTTCAACATCTTTATTGATGACCTTGATAAGGACAGAGAGTGTATCATCAGCAAGTTTGCAGATGACACGAAGCTAAGCGGGAGTGTTGATCTACATGAGGATAGGGAGGCTCTACAGAGAGACTTGGACAGGTTGGACCAATGGGCCAATGCTAACGGTATGAGCTGCAACAAGGCCAAGTGCCGGGTCCTGCACTTGGGCCACAACAACCCCATGCATCGCTACAGGCTTGGGGAAGTGTGGCTGGAGAGCTGCCTGGCAGAAAAGGACCTGAGGGTTCACATTGACAAGCGGCTGAACATGAGCCAGCAGTGTGCCCAGGTGGCCAAGAAAGCCAATGGCATCCTGGCTTGTATTAGAACTAGTGTGACCAGCAGAAGGAGGGAGATGATTGTCCCCCTGTACTCAGCACTGGTGAGGCCACCCCTTGAGTATTGTGTCCAGTTCTGGGCACCTCAATACGAGAGAGATATCGAGGTGCTGGAGTGAGGGCAGAGGAGGGCAACGAAGCTGGTGAAGGGCCTGGAGAATAAATGTGATGAGGAGTGATTGAAGGAGCTGGGACTGTTTAGTTTGAGGAAGAGGAGGCTGAGGGGAGACCTCATCGCTCTCTACAACTACTTGAAAGGCCATTGTAGAGAAGTTGGTGCTGGTCTCTTCTCACAGGTAATTAGCGATAGAACAAGAGGGAATGGCATCAAGCTGCAACAGGGTAGGTTTACGCTGGACATAAGGAAAAAAATTCTTCACAGAAAGAGTGGTTAGACACTGGAATAGGCTGCCCAGGGAGGTGGTGGAGTCACCGTCCCTGGATGTGTTTAAGACTCGTTTAGATGTGGTGTTAAGGGATATGGTGTAAGGGAGAACTTTGTAGAGTGGAGATGATGGTTGGATTCAATGATCCAAAGGTCTTTTCCAACCTAAATGATTCTTTGATTCTATTCTATGACCCGGGGGTTTGGGGGGGACACAGGTGTTTGGGGAGTCGCGTTTTGGGGGGACGCAGGGGGTTGGGGACAGGGGTGGTTGGGGGGACTGAGGTGTTCAGGGGGGACTCAGGAGGTTTGGGAGGACCGAGGAGATCCATGAGTTGGATTGTGGCCCCTCACGCACCATCCCCCACCCATCTCCACGCCGTACACCCCAACTCTGCCCCCGCGCCCCCCCCAATCTTCCAGCCCTCCACAAACCCTGGTGCAAGACCTCACGTGAATCTTCATGTGAGTCTCTATGCGAGCCCTCGTGCAAGCACCCTCGTGCACTGCCACCCATCCCCTCTGCACTGCCCCACCCCCAAGCCCAACCCTCGACCCCTCCCCAAAACCCCAACCACCCCCAGGGACCCCTGTGTGAATCCTTGTGGAAACCCTCGTGTGAATCCTCGTTCCGGACCCCTGCACGCACACCCCCCGGCACTCCCCCTCCCTCCAAATCCCCCCTCAACCCCCTCCTTCATCCCCCAAATCACCGCTCCCCCCCAGCCCCCTACAACAAGCCCTCGTGGAAATCCTTGTTGAAGGCCTCGTGCAAAAATGCCTTGCGCAACATCCATTCCCTTCCCCACCCCCAAATACCCCCTCAAACCCATCCCCCACCCACAAATCCCCCCCCAAATCCTTGTGCAAACCCTTGTGTGAATCCTTGTGTGAGGCCTCGTGCGAATCCTCGTGCAAGCCCCCTCCTGTACCACTCCCCCAAATCCCCCCTCGACCCCTTTCCCAAGACCTCTAACCCCCAGCCCTGCAGGATCCCTCGTGCGAGGCCTTGCGCAAATACTACCGCGAGCCCCCTCGTGCGCCACCGCCCCCTCCCCCAGCCCCAACCCTCCCCACTCCCTTATGAACCCTTTTGTGAACCCTCCTGCAAACCCTTGTGCAAACTTGTGGGAACGCTCAGGTACCATCATCCACCCCTCCCCCACCTCCAAATCTCTGCCAGCCCCTCCCCCACCTTCCAACCCCACCCAACCCCCCTGCAAACCCTTGTGACAGCCCCCACCCCGCCCACCTCCCTCTCCCCTCCCCCCAACAGCCCCTCTCCCACTTCCCTACTTCCCCTCTCCCAACCCCCGCAGCCCCCTGTGAACCCTTGTGCAAATCAGCATGCAAGGCCTCGTGCAAACCCCCTCCCCCCTTCCCAAATCCCCCCTCAACCCCGTCCCCCACATCCTCCAACACCCCCCGCTCTCCCTAACACAAGCCCTTGGGGAACTTGTCCTTCAAACCCTCGGGCAAAACCCCCTTGCACGACATCCACCGCCTCCCCCGCCCCCAAATGCCCCCTCACGCCCCTACCCCACCACCCCAGCCCTCCCTGCCAAACCTCATGCAAACCCTTGTTATAGTTGAATTTAAAATAAATCGAGTCCGAAATAGATTCAATAAATGTTTATTGAGGTAGGAAGGCAAAAGCAGCGCTGGGCGGCCGGGGAGTCGCAGCTCCACCAAAGGCTCGCAAATTCAAGCAAGCTGAGCAGCTCTTTTTATCCTCACGGAGGTCGGGTTTCGTCATCTTCGGTACGCCCCTCCGTAGCTTCTTGCTTGAGGTAGTTTAGATAAAATGTTGGTCACAGAATCAGCTTAAAACAATACATTCTGATAACATTGTGGTTAAGCTTTTTGTCAAACAGGAGTTCCCATGTTGGTGTAGCAAGATAACATTGTGGGCATGTCTCTTCTGGTTAAACAGGGAGTTCTCAAGACTGCCACAATGGGTTCCTTCCTCTTGCTTAACTTGTTCGATCAGCAAATCACCTTTAGTCACTTATTACACCATCCGCAAGCATCCTCCTTTGCCACCCCCTATATCCCCCTTGAACCCCCCCTTCACCCTCCAAATTGCCCTCAAACCCCTCCCCCACGCCCCTTCCCCCTACAGCACCCCATGAGCTGTCGTGCGAACCCTCGTGCAGGGCCCCGTGCGAATCCTTGTGCAAAGCCTCGTTCCAGCCCCCTCATGCGCCACCACCCACCTCCTGCCTCCCACCTCCCAAAATGCCTCCCGTGAACCCTCATGTGAGGCCTCGTGCAAAATCCCAACCCCACGCCATCATCCCCCTATGAGCCCTCGTGCAAGGTCTTGTGTGAGACCCCTCCTGCCCCATCCCCCCCACCTACCCCCAACACACCCCAAATCCCCCCCCACTACCCACAACACCCCCAGACCCCTACGAACACTCACGCAAACCCTCATGCAAAGTCTCCTTGCGTGACATCTACCTCCACTCCCCCAGCCCCTAAACCCCACCTCAGCCCCCTCCCCACACCCCAGTCTTCCACCCCCCACAAGCCCTCGTGTGAACGCTCACATACCATCACCCGCCCCCTCCCACACCCCCCAAATTCCCCCTCAAATCCCACCCCCCAAGCCCCCACGACCCCTATAAGCCCTTGTGCAAACACTCGTGTGAGCCCCCTCCCCTACCCCCCGACACCCCCAGCTCCTGGTGAACCCTGGTGCGAGGCCTCGTGCGAATCCTCCTGCAAAACCCCCTCACGGGCCACCGTCCATCCCACTCCCCCCTCCCCCACGCCCTAAGTCCCCCCTCAACCCCCTCCCCAGCCCCTACAAACCCTCGTTCGAATCTTTGTGCAAGCCCCCTCGTGCCTCACCCCCAGCTCCCCCACCCCTCCCCCACCCCCAAATCCACCCCACCCCGTCCCAATCCCCTCTAAGCCCCTCCCCCAACCCCCCCAGTCCCCTAGGAACTGCCATGTGAGTCCTTGTGCGAGGCCTCGAGCAGAATCCCAATCCCACGCCACCAGTCCTGCTACGAACCCTAGTGCAGGGTCTTGTGTGAGCCCCCCCGTACCCCACGTCCTACCCCTCCCACCCCAAATCTCCCCTTCCACCCTCTCCCCCACCCCTGAAACACCCCCAGCCCTACAAACCCTACAAACTCTTGTGCGAGTCCATGTGCAAAATACCCTAAATGCCACCATCCCCCCTCCCCAGCCTCTGAACCCCCCCAAACCCTTGTGCAAACCCACCACCCACACCCCCCAAATTCCATCCAAAAACCTCCCCAAGCCCCCTACAAACCCTCGTGAAAATCCTCCTGCGACCGCCTCATGTGCCAACCTCCAACCTCTCCCCCCACCCCCGAATCCACCGTGAACCCCCTGCCCCACCCCTTCAAACTCCTTACAAAGCCTCGTACAAATCCTCGTGCAAACGCTCATGTACCATCATCCACCCCCTCCCCGACCCCCCAAAATCACCCTCAAATCCCTCCCTCACCCCCTCAGCCCCCTATGAACTCTTGTGCAAACACTCGTGTGAGACCCCTCCTGTTATAGTTGAATTTAAAATAAATCAAGTCCGAAATAGATTCAATAAATATTTATTGAGGTAGGAAGGCAAAAGCAGCGCTGGGCGGCCGGGGAGTCGCAGCTCCACCAAAGGCTCGCAAATTCAAGCAAGCTGAGCAGCTCTTTTTATCCTCACGGAGGTCGGGTTTCGACATCTTCGGTACGCCCCTCCGTAGCTTCTTGCTTGAGGTAGTTTAGATAAAATGTTGGTCACAGAATCAGCTCAAAACAATACATTCTGATAACATTGTGGTTAAGCTTTTTGTCAAACAAGAGTTCCCATGTTGGTGTAGCAAGATAATATTGTGGACATGTCTCTTCTGGTAAAACAGGGAGTTCTCAAGACTGCCACAATGGGTTCGTTCCTCTTGCTTAACAGGTTCGATCAGCAAATCACCTTTAGTTACTTATTACAATCCCCCCCTTCTTTTATTTATAAGTGATTTGCTGATCAAACCTAGACAATACCTCACAAGCTGCATCTAATTCAGGATTTTCGTTCGGTATAAGTTTCATTTCCAGTTCTGATTGCTTCATCACCATTAGCTGCACTTTTTCTAACCTGCTTTCAACAAAGGTTACAAATTTGTTAATGACACAGGGTCCAAAAGTCAGAGCCAATAGCAACATCATGAGGGGTCCCGCCAAAGTAGAAATTAAGGTACTCAGCCATGGTGACTGATTAAACCAAGATTCATACCAGGAGGACTGAGCCTCTCGCTCTCGTTTTCTTTTCTCTAATCCCTCCCTCAGTTTAGCTAACGAATCTCTTACTACCCCTGTATGGTCAGCATAAAAGCAACATTCTTCACCTAGGGCAGCACATAATCCTCCGTTTTGCAAGAACAAAAGGTCCAATCCTCTTCGATTCTGTAAAACTACTTCCGACAATGAGGTCAATGATTTCTCTAAATAGGAAATAGATTTTTCTATTCGGGCCAAATCTTCGTCTACTGCAGCTCTTAGAGATGTTAGACTCTGCTGTTGTTGCACCAAGGAGGTTATGCCAGTGGCGGTCCCAGCGACCCCTAAACCAAGTAGAGTAGCTATAGTAATTGTAGATATTGGCTCTCGTTTGTTGATTTTATGTCCTAAATTGCTCCAGTGTAAATACATAGTTTCTTCCCCATGTAAGAGGATTCTAGGTACCACAGTAACCTGTACACAAAATTCTGAGGTACTTTTCTTGAGAACAGCAGTGGACAAACACGGTGTTAATCCGGTTATGGAGCAGACCCACCATGCCCCAGGGCTGGGCAGAACCCATTTAGTATTAGATGTAAAGTTTTGAGTCTGGTTGGTACATAGAGTTCTTCTCTCGTTCGTTACCTTCCCTATACACCAACCACTCCCTCTGACCTGTTGGAGAGTAATCCCCACCTTCCGTTCCTTCCAATTACATCTGGAGGGATTGTCCTCGGTAGAGGTATTAAAAGGAGATGACACAGCTATCCCCTCATAAAAAGGGGGCTTTATGTCATAACATAACCAACAGGAAATGGTAAAATTTGGATTTGTTGTATTTAAAGCTTGATAGGCTGCCTGCATTACAGCCCATAAGGGTTCATTGTCTTTGGGTATTTTCTCCACTTTATTTGTAGAGGTTAGGTATGTCCCTGGGGTGACTGAGGCTGTGGAGTTTCCTGCCTTTGGCTTCTTCTTTTTCCCTTTTTGCTTTGTGATGACTCGATTGGGCCCTACTGCTTGTGGCATTTTAACTTCCCGTTTTTGAATGAATATTAGTCCTCCTCTATCAGTTCCAGATTCCCAATATCGCATTCCCCAGGTTCGTCCCAATAACCATCCGTGGTCATTAGGCTGCAGGATTTCTAGTATAACATGCTTACAGTTGCCAAGGTGGGGGCCCTCTATGTGTCCATCCCAGCTAGGAGCTGGCGGGTTGCATCCTCTGGGTCCCCATGTTATAGTTAAAAATCTATCTTTAATGGCTACGTCCCAGTTTGAAGCTATGGTTTCACATCCCCAATATGCACAGTAATAGTGATTAGGGAAATTGCAATAGCTTTTCCCTGGATTCGAACTGGGGCAGAGATAAAAAGGTTTTATTGCTCTTTCTCGTCGGCCAGGTGGGTCTAGTTCATAAAAGACTAAATCTTCCAATTTAACTTGGAATTCTGGGGGTCCGGCTGTCACATTATACCGAACTTCCATTGAATCTTCCCATCGACCTAAGGTCCAATTGAAGGGTTGATGTTCATTTTCTAAAGTCATGGTAATCAATACCATTAATAGGATACCAGCTTTCATTTCCCCACTGTTTAGTACCTCTCTGCCTTCCTCGTCTACTCCTTTGCAGAGAGCAACGGGATATCAAGATCTTCTCGGCAGCAGCAGATAGTCTTCAGGGGAATTTTGCTGTTATTCTTTCAATAATTTCCAAAGTCTAAAGAGTTAGTTATCTCTCAAATATATTTCCACCTATGTGGTTGTTGTGCCCGTTTCCAGGCGAATCTTATAGCACACTGTCTTAAAACTCTATACCAGTCTGTTTCATATACTTCCCAAAGTTCAGGTACTGACAGTTCCCACCCACAAAATAATTTACGAATTTCCACTGGATCCTCTGGTCCCCTGGCACGTATCAAATCATTGCGACATTTCATACAGTAGGGTTGTCTCTTAAAAGAAACACAGGACCAATCTCTATTACAATTTAGACATCGGCAAACAACCCAACATAAATGTCCGGAAGTAGGGTGTTTTAAGCAGGGTATTCCCCAGAGATCTCCTATTCCGGGTAATTAGGGTATCTCCGTCTCTGTTTCACAACAAAATGGAAAAACCTGGGGAGTTCCTGTTAGTTTGTATAATCCACCCCCCCCTGTTTGGTCCGGTATCCTTTCTTCACTCCAAGGTGCAAAATATACCTTTCGTAGAGTATTTCCTGGTGGTATTCAGAACCATCGATATAAACTATCTCTTACTTCCCTTCTGGAGTGGTTCATTTACCGGTCTCGCTTTTCCTTATCTTTACTCGAAGATCTCCTGGTTCCGACGTCACAGTCCACTTCTCTGGGAAGATAGGTCCCTTAATCCTACTAGCGTGAGTCCATCCTTTTTCTGCTGTCCGTACAGCCGTATCTGTGGTAAGTAAAACAACAAAGGGTCCTTCCCAACGGGGTGTTAGGGAGGTTTCTTTCCAGGTTTTGATTAGTACCTGGTCTCCGGGCTGGATTCGGTGTATGGAAATGTCCAAGGGAGGTCTTTGTACTACCAAGCCCTTCTTTCTTAGTTCCTGTCTTCTTTTTGTAAGTTCTAAAATATATTCTGTTCAAAGTTTATCCTCGACTTTTGGGTGTTCCACTAATAACCCAAAGTCATAAGGCATTCCATACAACATTTCAAAGGGGGATATACCAGTATCTGTTCTTGGCTGAGTTCTAATGTAAAGCAAAGCCAATGGTAAACATTTAACCCAATTCATTTTTGTTTCCACCATAAGTTTGGTTAGGTGTTTCTTTATCTCCCCATTCATTCTTTCTACTTTCCCAGAACTCTGTGGGTGCCAGGGAGTATGGTATTCCCATTTTGTACCAAACAATTCAGTTGTCTCTTTAATTACTTTGGATGTGAAATGTGGACCTCGGTCTGAGTCAATTACCACAACAGTCCCATATCTTGGAATAATTTCTTCCAAAAGAATCTTAATAACTGTCTTTGCAGTAGCTCTTACCACTGGAAAGGCTTCTACAAAGTGCGTAAGGTGATCAACGAAGACCAATAAATACTGATATCTCCCCACCTTTGGCAATTCGGTAAAATCCACCTGTATTTTCTCAAAGGGTCTTTTAGCCAATTCACGACCTCCTTGAACCTTTTCCCTAAGTTGTCGTTTATTCACTTTGTGACAGGTTAAACATCCCTCTAAAATCCTTTTAGCTAGACCGTATATTCCGACACAGGCATAGTTTGTCTCAAACTGATCCACTAAAGCTTGAATTCCCCAATGAGTTTTATGGTGTAATTTATTCAGTATTCCCCGAGCTAATCCTTTTGGAAGAATTTCCCTGCCATCTGGTAGCAGCCATTTATCGCCATCTCTCTTTGCTCCAATTTGTTTTAGCTTCTCCAATTCTTGGAGAGTGAAAGTTTTATCTAATTTTAGCCTTTCAGGTTCCTCTCTCAAGGTCTGAACCATTAATAATGCAGCCCGTTTTGCCTCCGCGTCGGCAAGATTGTTTCCTCTTACAGTATGGGTTAGTCCCTTCTGGTGTCCTTTTACATGGACTATGGCTATCTTTAGTGGACCTCTTAATGCCTTTAAAACTTCTAAGATTAGCTTTTCATGGACTAATCCTTTTCCCTGGGTGTTAATTAAGCCTCTCTCTTCCCAAATTTTTCCAAAAGTATGTACCACCCCAAAGGTATACTTTGAATCTGTATAAATAGTTCCAACTTTATTTTCTAAGAGCTTTAATGCCCTTATCATAGCATATAACTCACACGCTTGTGCAGACCAGGCTTTACTTAATGGTCCTGATTCTTTTATCTTAAAAGTATACCCATCCACAATGGCATGACCTGATTTCCGTTGTCCTTCAACCACTCGTGAGGAGCCGTCCACAAATAATTTTTCTCCTTCGTCTAATTCATTGTCTTCTAAGTCCTCCCTTATTTTAGTCTGCAAATTTATTAGTTGGAGGCAGTCATGTGTCAAATCTTCTTTAGGTTCTCCGTATAAAAATTGGGCAGGATTCTGAATAGAAGTGGTTTCCATTTCTAGTCGAGGGGAGTTAATTAAAATTCCCTCATATTTTAGCAGTCGACTATCTGTAAGCCACTTATCAGCCCGTTGTTGCAATACTCCTCGAATGTTATGGGGGGTGTATGCTTTTAGTTCACCTCCTAAGGTGACTTTTCCAACTTCTTCCACTACTAATGCAGTGGCCACTATTGCTTGCAAGCAGGTGGGCCACCCGCAGCTTACAGGATCCAGTATTTTAGAATAATATCCTACAGGCTTTCTCTGCCCTGCCCATCCTTGGGTCAGAACCCCATAAGCTGTCCCGTTATCTACATTGATAAAGAGTTGAAAGGGTTTACGGATATCGGGTAAACTGAGGACAGGTGCTTCTACCAGATCTCTTTTTATATTTTCCCAACGATTCTCATCTTCAGGGGACCATTTTACCAACCCGTTTTTAGTTAATTTTTCGTACAAGAATTTTACTTTACTGCTGTAATTTTCTATCCACTGTTGACAATACCCTAATAATCCTAATAACTGTCTTATCTGTCTTTTATTAGTGGGAGCTGTTAGAGACAAAATTCCTTTTAATCTTTCGGGATCTAATTTCTTGTGTCCCTTTATGAGCCAATGCCCCAAATATTTTACCTCTTCTTCAGTAAACTGTAATTTGGACTTAGAGACCTTTAATCCCTTGAGGCCTAAAAAGTTCAATAATTTGATGCTCTCATTTCTGACTTCTTCTTGAGTTCTTCCAGCGATCAATAAATCATCCATGTATTGTATTAGAATTAGTCCCTGACTTAATTCATAAGATTCCAGTAACTGTTCCAGAGCTTGTCCAAACAAGTTCGGAGACTCTGTAAATCCCTGGGGCAAAACGGTCCACCGTAATTGTTGTTTTCTATGGGTCTTGGGGTTCTCCCACTCGAAAGCAAAATAGTCCCTACATTTTCCTTCTAAGGGACAAGCCCAAAAAGCATCTTTTAAATCTATAACACTATACCATTTATAATCTGGACTTAACTGATTAAGTATAGTGTGCGGGTTAGTCACCACAGGGAACCGGGTAATGGTTCGTTCATTTACGGCTCTCAGATCTTGTACTAAAAGATAGGACCCATCCGGCTTCTTTACGGGCAATATGGGAGTATTGTGGGGAGTGTCGTGGTTTAGCCTCAGATGGCAACAAATAACCACGTGCCGCTCGCACGTGCCTTCCTAATAGAGGAAGGATCGTAAGAAAAGGCAAGACTCTTGGGTTGGGACAAAGGCAGTTTAACAGAACAGCAAAGGGAACAGGCAAACAACAACAACAACACGGGTAGGGGAATATACAAACGCGATTACGGAACCGCGGCTCCCCGCCGCTCGCCGACCGGCCGGCCCCGGGACGCCCCAGCCCGCTTTTAAGCAGCAACTTCCTGTCCCCTCCCCCGGCAGCTCAGGGTGGGCGTGGCTCACATGGCATGGAATACCAGGGAAAATTAACCCTATCCCCACCGGAACCAGGACATTATCCACCCCTTATTCCATACCATCTATGCCATGCCCAGCAGGTTCCAATGAATTGCCACCACTTTCCCCTGTTATATATATATATATATACACACATATAATGCCCTTAGTTTATGGGTCATCCCTCCAAAGTGTCCGTTGAGTTCTTTTAATCCACGGCTTTGGGCTCCATCTGTTAGAACAGTCTCTCAGGGCAGGTGAGTCTGGGTGGTGCTGGTCTGTTGCATGCTGTATCTTTCGGAGCTTGTGACTGGTGCACCTGGTGTGGCTCATGCACGCGGTCCGTGGGCTGAAGATGTAGATCTTGAGGAAACTGCTGGGCGCCAGCTGTTGAGATCAGTTCTTATCCCATCATCCCTGTGCCTTACTTGTAGTACAACTGATAGTAATTATAGCAATGAGGACATACAATGACAGTGTTACTTAGCAATTAACAGCACACAATCTGATTCATTGGCTATTCTCGCCCAAAATCAGATCCCCATAAGGTACACATCGGACTTCCCCATCCTGCCGCATCACCCACCAAGTGCACCCAGGTCCTTGGGCAAAAGCAATCCCACGGATGGGTCTGCCTTTGCCTGAGGCAGGACTAACCCAGACTGTTTTCCCTAGCATATTCTTCATGTGCACTACGGGGACTTTATCCCCTTCTACAGTACGTGGAAGTTTTGATTGGGCAGGGCCAGCCCGACTGTTAGATCCCCTGGTGTTAACTAGCCAGGTAGCTTTTGCTAAATGTGTATCCCAGTGTTTGAAAGTCCCACCACCCATTGCTCTCAGTGTAGTTTTTAACAGTCCATTGTATCGTTCTATCTTCCCAGAGGCTGGTGCGTGACAGGGGATGTGATACACCCACTCGATACCATGCTCTTTGGCCCAGGTGTCTATGAGGCTGTTTCGGAAATGAGTCCCGTTGTCCGACTCAATTCTCTCTGGGGTACCATGTCGCCACAGGACTTGCTTTTCAAGGCCCAGGATAGTGTTCCGGGCAGTGGCATGGGGCACAGGGTATGTTTCCAGCCATCCGGTGGTTGCTTCCACCATTGTGAGCACATAGCGCTTGCCTTGACGGGTTTGTGGCAGTGTGATATAATCAATCTGCCAGGCCTCCCCATATTTGTATTTCAGCCATCGCCCTCCATACCAAAGAGGCTTCAAACGCTTGGCTTGTTTGATCGCAGCGCATGTCTCACATTCATGGATGACCTGTGCAATAGCGTCCATGGTCAAGTCCACCCCTCGGTCACGAGCCCATCTATATGTCGCATCTCTCCCTTGATGGCCTGAGGAGTCATGGGCCCACCGAGCTATGAATAGTTCACCCTTACGTTGCCAGTCCAGATCCACCTGAGCCACTTCAATCCTGGCGGCCCGATCCACCTGCTGGTTGTTCTGATGTTCCTCCGTGGCCCGATTCTTCGGTACGTGGGCATCTACATGCCGTACTTTCACAACCAGATTCTCTATCCGGGCAGCAATATCTTGCCATAGGTCAGCAGCCCAGATGGGTTTGCCTCTGCGCTGCCAGTTGCCCTGCTTCCACTGCTGTAACCACCCCCACAGAGCATTTGCCACCATCCATGAGTCAGTGTAGAGATAAAGTACTGGCCATTTTTCTCGCTCAGCAATGTCCAAAGCCAGATGAATAGCCTTCACCTCTGCAAACTGGCTCGATTCATCCTGTCCCTCACTGGCTTCTGCAACCCGTCGTGTAGGACTCCACACAGCAGCCTTCCACTTTCGATGCTTTCCCACAATACGGCAGGACCCATCAGTGAACAGGGCATATTTCTTCTCATTTTCTGGCAGTTTATTATATGGTGGGGCCTCTTCTGCACGCGTCACCTCCTCCTCTGGTGACATTCCGAAATCCTTGCCTTCTGGCCAGTCCATGATCACTTCCAGAATTCCTGGGCGACTGGGGTTTCCCATTCGAGTTCGCTGCGTGATCAGTGCAATCCACTTACTCCATGTAGCATCGGTTGCATGATGTGTGGTGGGGACCCTTTCTTTGAACATCCAACCCAGCACCGGCAGTCGAGGTGCTAAGAGGAGCTGTGCTTCTGTACCAACTACTTCCGAAGCAGCTCGAACCCCTTCATATGCTGCCAATATCTCTTTTTCTGTTGGAGTGTAGCGGGCTTCGGATCCTCTATATCCACGACTCCAAAACCCTAGGGGTCGACCTCGAGTCTCCCCTGGTGCTTTCTGCCAGAGGCTCCAGGTAGGGCCGTTCTCCCCGGCTGCGGTATAGAGCACATTTTTAACATCTTGTCCTGCCCGGACTGGCCCCAGGGCCACTGCATGGACTATTTCCTGTTTGATTTGTTCAAAAGCTTGTCGTTGCTCAGGACCCCATTTAAAATCATTCTTCTTCCGGGTTACTTGATACAGAGGGCTTACAATTTGACTGTAATCTGGGATATGCATTCTCCAAAAACCCACAATACCTAAGAAAGCCTGTGTTTCCTTTTTACTAGTTGGTGGAGACATAGCTGCTATTTTGTTGATCACATCCATTGGAATCTGACGGCGTCCATCTTGCCATTTTATTCCTAAAAACTGGATCTCCTGCGCAGGTCCCTTGACCTTACTTCGCTTTATAGCAAAACCAGCGTTCAGAAGGATTTGGACTATTTTACTCCCTTTCTCAAAAACTTCTTCTGCTGTGTTTCCCCATACAATGATGTCACCAACGTACTGCAGATGTTCTGGAGCTTCACCCTGTTCCAGTGCAGTCTGGATCAGTCCATGGCAAATGGTGGGACTGTGTTTCCACCCCTGGGGCAGTCGATTCCAGGTGTATTGGACGCCCCTCCAAGTGAAAGCAAACTGTGGCCTGCACTCTGCTGCCAAAGGGATTGAGAAGAATGCATTCGCTATATCAATCGTGGCATACCATTTGGCTGCCTTGGACTCCAGTTCATACTGCAGTTCTAGCATGTCCGGCACGGCAGCACTCAGCGGTGGCGTGACTTCATTCAGACCACGATAGTCTACAGTTAGCCTCCACTCTCCATTAGATTTTCGCAGCGGCCATATGGGACTGTTAAAGGGGGAGCGAGTCTTGCTGATCACTCCTTGAACCTCTAGTTGACGAATCAGCTCATGGATGGGAATCAGAGAGTCTCGGTTAGTGCGATACTGTCGCCGATGCACCGTTGTGGTAGCAATCGGCACCTGTTGTTCTTTGACCCTCAATAACCCCACAACAGAAGAATCCTCCGAGAGACCAGGCAAGGCAGACAACTGTTTAACTTCCTCTGTCTCCAAAGCAGCTATGCCAAAGGCCCAGCGGTACCCTTTTGGGTCCTTAAAATACCCTCTCCTGAGGTAATCTATACCAAGGATGCATGGAGCCTCTGGGCCAGTCACAATGGGATGCTTTTGCCACTCATTCCCAGTTAGGCTCACTTCTGCCTCCAGTACAGTCAACTCTTGGGATCCCCCTGTCACCCCAGAAATACAAATGGGTTCTGCCCCTCTATAGCTTGATGGTATTAAAGTACACTGCGCACCCGTGTCCACTAGAGCCTTATACTCCTGTGGGTCTGATGTGCCAGGCCATCGAATCCACACCGTCCAATAAACCAGGTTGTCCCTTTCCTCCACCTGGCCGGAGGCAGGGCCCCCCTAATACTCGTCATAGTATCCATTACTCACTTCTTGCATAAATGACTTGGAAGTTCCTTCAAGAGGATCAGAAGCAAGATCAGGCCTTCTGCTTTGTCTGGGGAACGGCCCACTGGAAACTGGGGCGGCACTTTTCCTGGAGGGATCCCCTTTTGTGGTTGTCCTTCCTTGCAACTCCTGTACCCGTGTCCGCAGGATCGAAGTAGGTCGTCCATCCCACTTCCTCATGTCCTCTCCGTGGTCCTGCAGGTAGAACCACAGGGTGCCTCGTGGTGTGTACCCTCTGTACTCTCTCTCTTGAGTGGGGAAATGCCTGCTTCTAATAGCTGAGCTGCTGGCCCGTGCAGGTGGGGAATAGAACATATTCTCTTCAAGTTGCTGGACCTTCCGCGACAATTTCTCCACAGCTGAGACAAGGGGGGAAGAGAGACTTTCTTCATATCGCCGGAGCCGGCCAGCTACCTCATCCACTGTTGGTCCCTCTTCACCTTTCCATTCCATTACTGCCAGGGAGTTGGCATATGACGATGGTGCGCTCCGTACAAACTTCCGCCACATGGGCCTTGTGCATCGCACCTCATCAGGGTCTGTGGGTAAGTCGGCATTGTCCAAGTCATAATAAATCATCTCCCGCACGGCTAATTCTCTCAGGTACTGGATACCTCTTTCCATGGTAGTCCACTTGCTTGGCTGACATACAACATCCTCACTGAAGGGGTACCTCTCCCTCATGCCTGACAGGAGTCGTTTCCAGAGGCTGAGGGCTTGGGTCTTTTTCCCAATCGCCTTGTCAATGCCGCCTTCCCTAGACAGGGATCCCAGCTGCCTGGCCTCCCTACCCTCTAATTCCAGGCTACTGGCCCCATTATCCCAGCACCGGAGCAGCCAGGTGACAATGTGCTCGCCTGAAAGTCGGCTGAAATCTTTTCGCATATCCCGCAGCTCACTCAAGGATAGGGATCGAGTAATTATCTCTGGTTCTGCCTCTTCCTCCTGCTCTCGTGATGGCCCTGGTTCATCATCATCTCTTACTAAGCGAACTGATTTCTTTGTGTACTTCTTCTTCTGTATGGGGGCAACTGATACCGGCACGGGTTGGTTTCCTGGTTCAGTGGCAGTGGCTACCACGGGGGTTGCAGTAGCCGCAGTGTCTGCCGCAGGGGTTGCAGTAGCCGCAGTGTCTGCCGCAGGGGTTGCAGTAGCCGCAGTTTCCGCCGCAGGGGCTGCAGTAGCCGCAGGGGCCGCCGCAGGGGCTGCAGTAGCCGCAGGGGCCGCCGCAGGGGCTGCAGTAGCCGCAGGGGCCGCCGCAGCAGCCGCAGGGGCCGCCAGTCTGGTTTCCATCTCTTCCCCTTGAGGGTGCTGCATAATTCTGAGCAGTGCCTGGTAGATACTGGCCAGGGCCCAGCACAGCGCGGTGAGTTGTGCCTCTCTAGAATAGCCACAGCATTTTCCCTTCAAATATTCTACCACTTTATCAGGGTCCTGTAATTGTTCAGGGGTGAAGTCCCAGACCATTGGAGGTGAGTAGTTCTCTAGGTACCTGCCCATGCTCTCCCACATGCCATGCCACCCCTGACTATCCAGCCTCGGAGCAGATCTCCGGGTGGTAGTCTTAAATAGTTGCTTAACCCTAAACAAGACCTGGAACGTATTCAGGAGACATAACACTAGGAACACGCTGGTTTGAGTATCCCAAGGATATTCAAGATTCTCAAAAGCTGTCATACCTGACCCGAAGGAGAAAAGGGAGGCAAAAGGGCTGGGGAAACTATTAACAAATTCTGAGA
This sequence comes from Chroicocephalus ridibundus, assembly GCF_963924245.1. Taxonomy (NCBI): domain Eukaryota; kingdom Metazoa; phylum Chordata; class Aves; order Charadriiformes; family Laridae; genus Chroicocephalus; species Chroicocephalus ridibundus. Next base: position 563,699 of record NW_026961237.1, on the reverse strand, counting down.
GACAGTGTCCAATGTACGGACAGGACAACAAAACCACATAAACACCCCAAAATAGCCGTCTGAACAGTGATGTTATCATATCATAAACAGATATCACACAGGACAGCAGAATGATAATCCTCATCCCTCTTCCAGACATGGTAAACAGCATCGCAGGGAGTACATAAGCCATATAGGAATTTATGTAACACAGCCATGAGAACAAACCAAGCAACATGATGACCAGTGACTATTTACCTAATAAAATAAATGCATACAAGAAGAAAAAAAAAAAACCAAAACCGTTTTTTCCACGTTCTAGTTGGATTCTGTCGTTATCTCAACCCTTCGTGCCCCACGTTGGGCGCCAAAAAGGACTGTCGTGGTTTAGCCTCAGATGGCAACAAAGAACCATGTGCCGCTCGCACGTGCCTTCCTAATAGAGGAAGGATCGTAAGAAAAGGCAAGACTCTTGGGTTGGGACAAAGGCAGTTTAACAGAACAGCAAAGGGAACAGGCAAACAACAACAACAACAACACGGGTAGGGGAATATACAAACGCGATTACGGAACCGCGGCTCCCCGCCGCTCGCCGACCGGCCGGCCCCGGGACGCCCCAGCCCGCTTTTAAGCAGCAACTTCCTGTCCCCTCCCCAGGCAGCTCAGGGTGGGCGTGGCTCACATGGCATGGAATACCAGGGAAAATTAACCCTATCCCCACCGGAACCAGGACAGGAGACATACAGGGTTCCAAAAGCCCTTGGGCCAAAAGTCTCTCAATTACTGGCTGCAACCCTTCTCTCCCCTCCCTAGAGATGGGATACTGTTTTATCCTAATTGGCTGGTCTGGGTCTTTTATGGAGACCGTGATCGGTTTGATATTTAATTTTCCCACCGACCCTGGGCTATACCAAGTTTCTGGATTAATCTTGGCTTCATCTTCTGCAGTTAATAAGCATAATCTTACTTTTAATTTCTCTTGCTCTACTTCCAAATTGATTCCTAATTCCACCATCAGGTCTCGTCCCAAGAGGTTATACTCAGCTTCTGGGACCAATAAAAATGTTCCCACCCCATATTTATTTGGGGCTTCTATTGTTACATTCCTTATCAGGGGCACCTTAAAGGGTTCCCCCTTTGCACCAACTACTTGGAGTTTCTCCTTTGATTCAACACATCCAGATGGTAACTTTTGGACTGTTGATCTTTCGGCACCCGAGTCCACAAGGAACTCGAACACTTCGTGCTGAGGACCCAATTTCAATTTTATCAAGGGCTCGGTAACCTTAGGGGTCCCCAGCAAATAGAGCCCCTGACCCCCCTAATCTTCCTTAAAAATCTCCTCATCCTGCCTTCTTTTCCGACAATTTCTCTGTAGATGTCCCTTCTTGCGACAATAAAAACATTCTATGTCCTGCGAACTAAATCTTCTTCTTCTCGGTTCTACTGGGCCCTTCCGGGGACTTTCTCCTCTCCTACCCTGATTTTGTCCTTCCCTTACAGCTGCCATCAGGATTCTGGCTTGTTTCTTCTGATTTTCTTCCTCCTTTCTCACATACACCTTCTGAGCTTCTCGTAATAATTCATCTAACCCCCTTCCCTGCCAGTCTTCTACTTTCTCTAACTTTCTCCTTATATCTGTCCAAGATTTAGCTACAAATTGAGTTTTCAGCAGGGCTTGACCCACTTGGCTCTCGGGGTCTAACCCGGAATATAGCTGTAAACTTTTTCTCAATCTTTCCAGCCATTCAGTGGGGGTTTCATCTTTCTTTTGTTGTTCATTAAAGGCCTTATTAATATTTTGCCCTCTGGGTACAGAATCTCTAATCCCCTGAATTATTATATCCCGGAGATCAATCATGTTATTTCTATGTGCGGGGTCTTGATTGTCCCAATTGGGCCGCTGTAAGGGCCATTTTACATCTCCGGCGGGACCATGCTGATGCCTCTGATCCCAATGCCTCATGCCTGCCGTTCTGATCATTCCTCGTTCTTTGTTTGTGAACAAGATCTTTAAAATAGATTCCATCTCGTCCCAAGTATAAATGTTAGGCCCGAGGAATTGATCAAAACGTTCTGCTACCCCTAATGGGTCCTCTAACAAGTGTCCCATTTCTTTCTTAAATTCCCTCACATCCCCGGAGCTGAGGGGTACAGATACAAATCCAACTCCGGGTTGTGGTCCCCCCATAGCAGTCTCCCTTAAGGGATACAACAAGTTTTCCTCCCTCCTTTCTCTAGTTTGACTTCTAGTTATTCTTCGATTAGAAGGAGGAGCCTCTTCCCCAGGTTCTGTGGGGGCTGTTGGAGGGAGATCTTGCTCAGGACCTTGCGGAGGGGGGACATAGGGTGGGGGAGACGCTGGAGGTTCGTCTACATCCCACCTTTTCTTTCTATCATTTTTCTTTTCTTTTAATGGAAACAAATTAGCGGCCTGAGCCGTGCCCAGGATCCATAAAAAGGCATATTCACTCTCCTCCTTATTAAATGGTCGTTTGTTGTTAACATATATGTTTAATTGTTGGCATATCCAATCCTCTAAGGATCCATGAATTGGCCAATATAAATCTTTTCTTATCTGTTTTCTTCCCCATACCTCCATACAATAATAGACCAATTTCTCCTTGGACTTCCCTTTTTGAGAAGGGGAACTATCCCAATATCTAATCATTAGGCCTAACGGGCTATCTTGGGGTATATCGGGGAGCCCACCCCCACCCCGTATCTCCTGCATGGAACCAGAAGTCCTACTTTTCTTCTGTCCCATCTTCCGAAAGTGCCTTCTTTCACTCAAAATTCACTCACTTCCCTCCGTTCGTGGCCCACGCCCTCGCGGACAATGGGAACCGCACTATTAGGAGGTCCACACTCACTTCGTCCGGTGGGCTACTAAGCCCAGTGGACGTCTCAGTCACTCGCACCCGGGTACCCAATCCCCGACCGAACGGAACCGCAATATACTTACTCACTCCCGAGTCTTCGTCCGGCTCTTCGTGCACAAAAATTACGGGGAACTGCAGTATCTCCTTTCTCTTTTCTTTTTGCTTTCCTATCTCAGTTCGGAAAATCCAGGTGAGCTAAGTCGGAATCTCCTCCGGGACCATCCGAAGATGGGGCGCCCTCCCAGAGTTGAATTCCGAGTTGGCTGTCTGGATCCGAGTCACGGCACCAAATTTGTTATAGTTGAATTTAAAATAAATCAAGTCCGAAATAGATTCAATAAATATTTATTGAGGTAGGAAGGCAAAAGCAGCGCTGGGCGGCCGGGGAGTCGCAGCTCCACCAAAGGCTCTCGAGGTAACGAGAAGTCGTCCAAGGGCAATGAAGAAAGATTTCAAGACCCTGGGACGGCTGGTCAAGGGATCGGGAGCGCAAGTTGTGTTCTCGTCTATTCCCCCAGTTGCGGGGAATGATGAGGGGCTAAATAGAAGGACCCAGCAGATCAATGCCTGGCTTCGAGCTTGGTGCTGCCGGCAGGACTTTGGGTTCTTTGATCATGGCCTGATCTACAAAACACCTGGCCTGCTGGTAACAGGCAGGAATACCTTGACCTCCAGGGGAAAAAGGGTTCTAGGACAAGAGTTATCGGGGCTCATTGAGAGGGCTTTAAACTAGATCTGAAGGGGGGTGGGGATGGTACTGGGCTTGCTGGTGAGGTGCCAGGGTGTAGTTGCTCAGCGCTCGTGGGCCAGTGTGCCAGTATTTCTGAAAGCCAGAAGGCACACCACATCTCAAGGGTCAAAACTACACACACAACTCCCTCTCTGAAATGCTTATACACCAATGCACGCAGCATGGGGAATAAGCAGGAAGAGCTGGAGGTCTGTGTGCGGTTGCGGGGCCATGATCTCATTGCAATTACTGAGACGTGGTGGGACAACTCGCATGACTGGAATGCTGTCATGGATGGCTATGTCCTTTTCAGGAAAGACAGACCAGCGAGGCGAGGTGGTGGAATTGCACTCTATGTGAGAGAGCATTTGGAATGCATCGAGCTCTCACTAGGGGCGGATGAAGAGCGGGTTGAGAGCTTATGGGTGAGGATTAAGGGACAGGCAAATATGAGGGACACTGTTGTGGGTGTTTATTACAGGCCACCTGATCAGGATGGGGAGACTGATGAGGCTTTCTACAGACAACTGAAGGTAGCCTCGCAAGCGCAGGCCCTGGTTCTCATGGGGGACTTCAATCACCCCGATATCTGCTGGGAAGACCACACAGCCAGGCATGCACAGTCCAGGAGGCTCCTCCAGTGCATTGATGACAACTTTTTGACACAGGTGGTACAGGAGCCAACAAGGAGAGGAGCACTTCTAGACCTGGTACTGACAAACACAGAGGGATTGGTGGAGGACATTAAGGTTGGGGGCACCCTAGGTTGTAGTGATCATGAAATGATTGAGTTCAGGATCATGGGTACTATCCACAAAACAACAACAAGAAGTAAAATTACAGCCTTGGATTTCAGGAGGGCTAACTTCGACCTCTTCAAGAAACTGCTTGGAGAGATCCCGTGGGCTAGGGCTCTGGAAGGCAAAGGGGCTCAAGAAAGCTGGTTTATATTCAAAGACCACTTCCTCCAAGCTCAGGATCGGTGCATCCCTAAGAGAAAGAAATCGGCCAAGGGACGCAGGAGACCTGCATGGTTGAGCAGGGAGCTTCAGAAAAAGCTCAAGTGGAAGAAGGAAGTTTATAATAAGTGGAAGAAGGGACTGACCCCTTGGGAGGATTACAAGAATGCCACCCGAGCGTGCAGGGATGAAACAAGGAAAGCCAAGGCCGCCTTGGAATTAGACCTGGCTAGGGACATCAAGCACAACAAAAAGAGCTTCTACAAGTATATTGGAAGCAAAAGGAAGACCAGAGAAGTTGTAGGCCCACTGCTGAATGAGGCAGGAGTCATGGTGACGGAGGATGTGGAGAAGGCAGAGTTACTGAATGCCTTCTTTGCTTCGGTCTTTTCTGCTCGGCCCAGCCCTCAGGAGTCCCAGGCATTGAATAAAGTAACAGGGAAAGAAGACGACTTCCCTTGGGTTGAGGAGGAGCGAGTGAGGGACCAATTAGATCATCTAGATATTCACAAGTCCATGGGCCCTGATGGGATGCACCCGAAAGTGCTGAGGGAGCTGGCAGAAGTCATTGCTGGGCCGCTCTCCATCATCTTTGAAAAGTCCTGGAGAACAGGCGAGGTGCCTGCGGACTGGAGTAAAGCCAATGTCACTCCAGTCTTCAAGAAAGGCAAGAAGGAGGAGCCGGGGAACTACAGGCCGGTCAGCCTCACCTCCATCCCTGGAAAGATGATGGAACAGCTCGTTCTGGGTGTCATCTCAAGGCACGTGGAGGAAAGGAAAGCTATCAGAAGTACTCAGCATGGATTCACCAAGGGGAAATCATGTCTGACTAACCTGATAGCCTTCTACGATGGCATGACTAGATGGATAGATGAGGGGAGGGCGGTAGATGTGGTCTACCTTGACTTAAGCAAGGCGTTTGACACGGTCTCCCACAGCATCCTCATAGGGAAGCTTAGGAAGTGTGGGTTAGATGAATGGACAGTGGGGTGGATAGAAAACTGGTTGAAAGATAGAGCTCAGAGGGTTGTGATTAGGGGCACAGAGTCTAGTTGGAGACCAGTGACGAGTGGTGTTCCCCAGGGGTCAGTACTGGGTCCAGTCCTGTTCAACATATTCATCAATGACCTGGATGAGGGGATAGAGTGCACCCTCAGCAAGTTTGCTGATGACACCAAGCTGGGTGGGGTGGCTGACACACCGGAAGGCTGTGCCGCCATACAGAGAGACCTGGACAGGTTGGAGATCTGGGCAGAGAGAAACCTTATGAAGTTCAACAAGGGCAAGTGTAGGGTGCTGCACCTGGGGAGGAACAACCCCATGCACCAGTACAGGTTGGGTGCTGACCTGCTGGAGAGCAGCTCTGTGGAAAGAGACCTGGGAGTCCTGGTGGACAACAGGATGACCATGAGTCAGCAATGTGCCCTTGTGGCCAAGAAGGCCAATGGCATCCTGGGGTGCATCAAGAAGAGCGTGGCCAGCAGGTCAAGGGAGGTCATCCTCCCCCTCTACTCTGCCTTGGTGAGGCCGCACCTGGAGTACTGTGTCCAGTTCTGGGCTCCCCGGTTCAAGAGGGACGGGGAACTGCTGGAAAGGGTGCAGCGGAGGGCTACAAAGATGATTAGGGGACTGGAACACCTCTCTTATGAGGAAAGGCTGAGGGATTTGGGTCTCTTCAGTCTGGAAAAAAGACGTCTGAGGGGTGACCTTATCAACGCTTATAAATACTTAAAGGGTGGGTGTCAGGACGATGGGGCGAGGCTCTTTTCAGTGGTGCCCGGGGACAGGACAAGAGGCAATGGGCACAAACTGGAACATAGGAAGTTCCACCTAAACATGAGTGTAATAAGTAACTAAAGGTGATTTGCTGATCGAACCTGTTAAGCAAGAGGAACGAACCCATTGTGGCAGTCTTGAGAACTCCCTGTTTTACCAGAAGAGACATGTCCACAATATTATCTTGCTACACCAACATGGGAACTCTTGTTTGACAAAAAGCTTAACCACAATGTTATCAGAATGTATTGTTTTGAGCTGATTCTGTGACCAACATTTTATCTAAACTACCTCAAGCAAGAAGCTACGGAGGGGCGTACCGAAGATGACGAAACCCGACCTCCGTGAGGATAAAAAGAGCTGCTCAGCTTGCTTGAATTTGCGAGCCTTTGGTGGAGCTGCGACTCCCCGGCCGCCCAGCGCTGTTTTTGCCTTCCTACCTCAATAAATATTTATTGAATCTATTTCGGACTTGATTTATTTTAAATTCAACTATAACAAATTTGGTGCCGTGACTCGGATCCAGACAGCCGACTCGGAATTCAACTCTGGGAGGGCGCCCCATCTTTGGATGGTCCCGGAGGAGATTCTGACTTAGCTCACCTGGATTTTCCGAACTGAGATAGGAAAGCAAAAAGAAAAAGAGAAAGGAGATACTGCAGTTCCCCGTAATTTTTGTGCACGAAGAGCCGGACGAAGACTCGGGAGTGAGTAAGTATATTGCGGTTCCGTTCGGTCGGGGATTGGGTACCCGGGTGCGAGTGACTGAGACGTCCACTGGGCTTAGTAGCCCACCGGACGAAGTGAGTGTGGACCTCCTAATAGTGCGGTTCCCATTGTCCGCGAGGGCGTGGGCCACGAACGGAGGGAAGTGAGTGAATTTTGAGTGAAAGAAGGCACTTTCGGAAGATGGGACAGAAGAAAAGTAGGACTTCTGGTTCCATGCAGGAGATACGGGGTGGGGGTGGGCTCCCCGATATACCCCAAGATAGCCCGTTAGGCCTAATGATTAGATATTGGGATAGTTCCCCTTCTCGAAAAGGGAAATCCAAGGAGAAATTGGTCTATTATTGTATGGAGGTATGGGGAAGAAAACAGATAAGAAAAGATTTATATTGGCCAATTCATGGATCCTTAGAGGATTGGATATGCCAACAATTAAACATATATGTTAACAACAAACGACCATTTAATAAGGAGGAGAGTGAATACGCCTTTTTATGGATCCTGGGCACAGCTCAGGCCGCTAATTTGTTTCCATTAAAAGAAAAGAAAAATGATAGAAAGAAAAGGTGGGATGTAGACGAACCTCCAGCGTCTCCCCCACCCTATGTCCCCCCTCCGCAAGGTCCTGAGCAAGATCTCCCTCCAACAGCCCCCACAGAACCTGGGGAAGAGGCTCCTCCTTCTAATCGAAGAATAACTAGAAGTCAAACTAGAGAAAGGAGGGAGGAAAACTTGTTGTATCCCTTAAGGGAGACTGCTATGGGGGGACCACAACCCGGAGTTGGATTTGTATCTGTACCCCTCAGCTCCGGGGATGTGAGGGAGTTTAAGAAAGAAATGGGACACTTGTTAGAGGACCCATTAGGGGTAGCAGAACGTTTTGATCAATTCCTCGGGCCTAACATTTATACTTGGGACGAGATGGAATCTATTTTAAAGATCTTGTTCACAAACAAAGAACGAGGAATGATCAGAACGGCAGGCATGAGGCATTGGGATCAGAGGCATCAGCATGGTCCCGCCGGAGATGTAAAATGGCCCTTACAGCGGCCCAATTGGGACAATCAAGACCCCGCACATAGAAATAACATGATTGATCTCCGGGATATAATAATTCAGGGGATTAGAGATTCTGTACCCAGAGGGCAAAATATTAATAAGGCCTTTAATGAACAACAAAAGAAAGATGAAACCCCCACTGAATGGCTGGAAAGATTGAGAAAAAGTTTACAGCTATATTCCGGGTTAGACCCCGAGAGCCAAGTGGGTCAAGCCCTGCTGAAAACTCAATTTGTAGCTAAATCTTGGACAGATATAAGGAGAAAGTTAGAGAAAGTAGAAGACTGGCAGGGAAGGGGGTTAGATGAATTATTAAGAGAAGCTCAGAAGGTGTATGTGAGAAGGGAGGAAGAAAATCAGAAGAAACAAGCCAGAATCCTGATGGCAGCTGTAAGGGAAGGACAAAATCAGGGCAGGAGAGGAGAAAGTCCCCGGAAGGGCCCAGTAGAACCGAGAAGAAGAAGATTTAGTTCGCAGGACATAGAATGTTTTTATTGTCGCAAGAAGGGACATCTACAGAGAAATTGTCGGAAAAGAAGGCAGGATGAGGAGATTTTTAAGGAAGATTAGGGGGGTCAGGGGCTCTATTTGCTGGGGACCCCTAAGGTTACCGAGCCCTTGATAAAATTGAAATTGGGTCCTCAGCACGAAGTGTTCGAGTTCCTTGTGGACTCGGGTGCCGAAAGATCAACAGTCCAAAAGTTACCATCTGGATGTGTTGAATCAAAGGATAAACTCCAAGTAATTGGTGCAAAGGGGGAACCCTTTAAGGTGCCCCTGATAAGGAATGTAACAATAGAAGCCCCAAATAAATATGGGGTGGGAACATTTTTATTGGTCCCAGAAGCTGAATATAACCTCTTGGGACGAGACCTGATGGTGGAATTAGGAATCAATTTGGAAGTAGAGCAAGAGAAATTAAAAGTAAGATTATGCTTATTAACTGCAGAAGATGAAGCCAAGATTAATCCAGAAACTTGGTATAGCCCAGGGTCGGTGGGAAAATTAAATATCAAACCGATCATGGTCTCCATAAAAGACCCAGACCAGCCAATTAGGATAAAACAGTATCCCATCTCTAGAGAGGGGAGAGAAGGGTTGCAGCCAGTAATTGAGAGACTTTTGGCCCAAGGGCTTTTGGAACCCTGTATGTCTCCCCACAATACTCCCATATTGCCCGTAAAGAAGCCGGATGGGTCCTATCGTTTAGTACAAGATCTGAGAGCCGTAAATGAACGAACCATTACCCGGTTCCCTGTGGTGGCTAACCCGCACACTATACTTAATCAGTTAAGTCCAGATTATAAATGGTATAGTGTTATAGATTTAAAAGATGCTTTTTGGGCTTGTCCCTTAGAAGGAAAATGTAGGGACTATTTTGCTTTCGAGTGGGAGAACCCCAAGACCCATAGAAGACAACAATTACGGTGGACCGTTTTGCCCCAGGGATTTACAGAGTCTCCGAACTTGTTTGGACAAGCTCTGGAACAGTTACTGGAATCTTATGAATTAAGTCAGGGACTAATTCTAATACAATACGTGGATGATTTATTGATCGCTGGAAGAACTCAAGAAGAAGTCAGAAATGAGAGCATCAAATTATTGAACTTTTTAGGCCTCAAGGGATTAAAGGTCTCTAAATCCAAATTACAGTTTACTGAAGAAGAGGTAAAATATTTGGGGCATTGGCTCATAAAGGGACACAAGAAATTAGATCCCGAAAGAGTAAGAGGAATTTTGTCTCTAACAGCTCCCACTAATAAAAGACAGATAAGACAGTTATTGGGATTATTAGGGTATTGTCAACAGTGGATAGAAAATTACAGCAGTAAAGTAAAATTCTTGTACGAAAAATTAACTAAAAACGGGTTGGTAAAATGGTCCCCTGAAGATGAGAATCGTTGGGAAAATATAAAAAGAGATCTGGTAGAAGCACCTGTCCTCAGTTTACCCGATATCCGTAAACCCTTTCAACTCTTTATCAATGTAGATAACGGGACAGCTTATGGGGTTCTGACCCAAGGATGGGCAGGGCAGAGAAAGCCTGTAGGATATTATTCTAAAATACTGGATCCTGTAAGCCGCGGGTGGCCCACCTGCTTGCAAGCAATAGTGGCCACTGCATTAGTAGTGGAAGAAGTTGGAAAAGTCACCTTGGGAGGTGAACTAAAAGCATACACCCCCCATAACATTCGAGGAGTATTGCAACAACGGGCTGATAAGTGGCTTACAGATAGTCGACTGCTAAAATATGAGGGAATTTTAATTAACTCCCCTCGACTAGAAATGGAAACCACTTCTATTCAGAATCCTGCCCAATTTTTGTACGGAGAACCTAAAGAAGATTTGACACATGACTGCCTCCAACTAATAAATTTGCAGACTAAAATAAGGGAGGACTTAGAAGACAATGAATTAGACGAAGGAGAAAAATTATTTGTGGACGGCTCCTCACGAGTGGTTGAAGGACAACGGAAATCAGGTCATGCCATTGTGGATGGGTATACTTTTAAGATAAAAGAATCAGGACCATTAAGTAAAGCCTGGTCCGCACAAGCGTGTGAGTTATATGCTATGCTAAGGGCATTAAAGCTCTTAGAAAATAAAGTTGGAACTATTTATACAGATTCAAAGTATACCTTTGGGGTGGTACATACTTTTGGAAAAATTTGGGAAGAGAGAGGCTTAATTAACACCCAGGGAAAAGGATTAGTCCATGAAAAGCTAATCTTAGAAGTTTTAAAGGCATTAAGAGGTCCACTAAAGATAGCCATAGTCCATGTAAAAGGACATCAGAAGGGACTAACCCATACTGTAAGAGGAAACAATCTAGCCGACGCGGAGGCAAAACGGGCTGCATTATTAATGGTTCAGACCTTGAGAGAGGAACCTGAAAGGCTAAAATTAGATAAAACTTTCACTCTCCAAGAATTGGAGAAGCTACAACAAATTGGAGCAAAGAGAGATGGCGATAAATGGCTGCTACCAGATGGCAGGGAAATTCTTCCAAAAGGATTAGCTCGGGGAATACTGAATAAATTACACCATAAAACTCATTGGGGAATTCAAGCTTTAGTGGATCAGTTTGAGACAAACTATGCCTGTGTCGGAATATACGGTCTAGCTAAAAGGATTTTAGAGGGATGTTTAACCTGTCACAAAGTGAATAAACGACAACTTAGGGAAAAGGTTCAAGGAGGTCGTGAATTGGCTAAAAGACCCTTTGAGAAAATACAGGTGGATTTTACCGAATTGCCAAAGGTGGGGAGATATCAGTATTTATTGGTCTTCGTTGATCACCTTACGCACTTTGTAGAAGCCTTTCCAGTGGTAAGAGCTACTGCAAAGACAGTTATTAAGATTCTTTTGGAAGAAATTATTCCAAGATATGGGACTGTTGTGGTAATTGACTCAGACCGAGGTCCACATTTCACATCCAAAGTAATTAAAGAGACAACTGAATTGTTTGGTACAAAATGGGAATACCATACTCCCTGGCACCCACAGAGTTCTGGGAAAGTAGAAAGAATGAATGGGGAGATAAAGAAACACCTAACCAAACTTATGGTGGAAACAAAAATGAATTGGGTTAAATGTTTACCATTGGCTTTGCTTTACATTAGAACTCAGCCAAGAACAGATACTGGTATATCCCCCTTTGAAATGTTGTATGGAATGCCTTATGACTTTGGGTTATTAGTGGAACACCCAAAAGTCGAGGATAAACTTTGAACAGAATATATTTTAGAACTTACAAAAAGAAGACAGGAACTAAGAAAGAAGGGCTTGGTAGTACAAAGACCTCCCTTGGACATTTCCATACACCGAATCCAGCCCGGAGACCAGGTACTAATCAAAACCTGGAAAGAGACCTCCCTAACACCCCGTTGGGAAGGACCCTTTGTTGTTTTACTTACCACAGATACGGCTGTACGGACAGCAGAAAAAGGATGGACTCATGCTAGTAGGATTAAGGGACCTATCTTCCCAGAGAAGTGGACTGTGACGTCGGAACCAGGAGATCTTCGAGTAAAGATACGGAAAAGCGAGACCGGTAAATGAACCACTCCAGAAGGGAAGTAAGAGATAGTTTATATCGATGGTTCCAAATACCACCAGGAAATAGTCTACGAAAGGTATATTTTGCACCTTGGAGTGAAGAAAGGATACCGGACCAAACAGGGGGGGGTGGATTATACAAACTAACAGGAACTCCCCAGGTTTTTCCATTTTGTTGCGAAACAGAGACGGAGATACCCGAATCACCCGGAATAGGAGATCTCTGGGGAATACCCTGCTTAAAACACCCTACTTCCGGACATTTATGTTGGGTTGTTTGCCGATGTCTAAATTGTAATAGAGATTGGTCCTGTGTTTCATTTAAGAGACAACCCTACTGTATGAAATGTCGCAATGATTTGATACGTGCCAGGGGACGAGAGGATCCAGTGGAAATTCGTAAATTATTTTGTGGGTGGGAACTGTCAGTACCTGAACTTTGGGAAGTATATGAAACAGACTGGTATAGAGTTTTAAGACAGTGTGCTATAAGATTCGCCTGGAAACGGGCACAACAACCACATAGGTGGAAATATATTTGAGAGATAACTAACTCTTTAGACCTTGGAAATTATTGAAAGAATAACAGCAAAATTCCCCTGAAGACTATCTGCTGCTGCCGAGAAGATCTTGATATCCCGTTGCTCTCTGCAAAGGAGTAGACGAGGAAGGCAGAGAGGTACTAAACAGTGGGGAAATGAAAGCTGGTATCCTATTAATGGTATTGATTACCATGACTTTAGAAAATGAACATCAACCCTTCAATTGGACCTTAGGTCGATGGGAAGATTCAATGGAAGTTCGGTATAATGTGACAGCCGGACCCCCAGAATTCCAAGTTAAATTGGAAGATTTAGTCTTTTATGAACTAGACCCACCTGGCCGACGAGAAAGAGCAATAAAACCTTTTTATCTCTGCCCCAGTTCGAATCCAGGGAAAAGCTATTGCAATTTCCCTAATCACTATTACTGTGCATATTGGGGATGTGAAACCATAGCTTCAAACTGGGACGTAGCCATTAAAGATAGATTTTTAACTATAACATGGGGACCCAGAGGATGCAACCCGCCAGCTCCTAGCTGGGATGGACACATAGAGGGCCCCCACCTTGGCAACTGTAAGCATGTTATACTAGAAATCCTGCAGCCTAATGACCACGGATGGTTATTGGGACGAACCTGGGGAATGCGATATTGGGAATCTGGAACTGATAGAGGAGGACTAATATTCATTCAAAAACGGGAAGTTAAAATGCCACAAGCAGTAGGGCCCAATCGAGTCATCACAAAGCAAAAAGGGAAAAAGAAGAAGCCAAAGGCAGGAAACTCCACAGCCTCAGTCACCCCAGGGACATACCTAACCTCTACAAATAAAGTGGAGAAAATACCCAAAGACAATGAACCCTTATGGGCTGTAATGCAGGCAGCCTATCAAGCTTTAAATACAACAAATCCAAATTTTACCATTTCCTGTTGGTTATGTTATGACATAAAGCCCCCTTTTTATGAGGGGATAGCTGTGTCATCTCCTTTTAATACCTCTACCGAGGACAATCCCTCCAGATGTAATTGGAAGGAACGGAAGGTGGGGATTACTCTCCAACAGGTCAGAGGGAGTGGTTGGTGTATAGGGAAGGTAACGAACGAGAGAAGAACTCTATGTACCAACCAGACTCAAAACTTTACATCTAATACTAAATGGGTTCTGCCCAGCCCTGGGGCATGGTGGGTCTGCTCCATAACCGGATTAACACCGTGTTTGTCCACTGCTGTTCTCAAGAAAAGTACCTCAGAATTTTGTGTACAGGTTACTGTGGTACCTAGAATCCTCTTACATGGGGAAGAAACTATGTATTTACACTGGAGCAATTTAGGACATAAAATCAACAAACGAGAGCCAATATCTACAATTACTATAGCTACTCTACTTGGTTTAGGGGTCGCTGGGACCGCCACTGGCATAACCTCCTTGGTGCAACAACAGCAGAGTCTAACATCTCTAAGAGCTGCAGCAGACGAAGATTTGGCCCGAATAGAAAAATCTATTTCCTATTTAGAGAAATCATTGACCTCATTGTCGGAAGTAGTTTTACAGAATCGAAGAGGATTGGACCTTTTGTTCTTGCAAAACGGAGGATTATGTGCTGCCCTAGGTGAAGAATGTTGCTTTTATGCTGACCATACAGGGGTAGTAAGAGATTCGTTAGCTAAACTGAGGGAGGGATTAGAGAAAAGAAAACGAGAGCGAGAGGCTCAGTCCTCCTGGTATGAATCTTGGTTTAATCAGTCACCATGGCTGAGTACCTTAATTTCTACTTTGGCGGGACCCCTCATGATGTTGCTATTGGCTCTGACTTTTGGACCCTGTGTCATTAACAAATTTGTAACCTTTGTTGAAAGCAGGTTAGAAAAAGTGCAGCTAATGGTGATGAAGCAATCAGAACTGGAAATGAAACTTATACCGAACGAAAATCCTGAATTAGATGCAGCTTGTGAGGTATTGTCTAGGTTTGATCAGCAAATCACTTATAAATAAAAGAAGGGGGGGATTGTAATAAGTAACTAAAGGTGATTTGCTGATCGAACCTGTTAAGCAAGAGGAACGAACCCATTGTGGCAGTCTTGAGAACTCCCTGTTTTACCAGAAGAGACATGTCCACAATATTATCTTGCTACACCAACATGGGAACTCTTGTTTGACAAAAAGCTTAACCACAATGTTATCAGAATGTATTGTTTTGAGCTGATTCTGTGACCAACATTTTATCTAAACTACCTCAAGCAAGAAGCTACGGAGGGGCGTACCGAAGATGACGAAACCCGACCTCCGTGAGGATAAAAAGAGCTGCTCAGCTTGCTTGAATTTGCGAGCCTTTGGTGGAGCTGCGACTCCCCGGCCGCCCAGCGCTGTTTTTGCCTTCCTACCTCAATAAATATTTATTGAATCTATTTCGGACTTGATTTATTTTAAATTCAACTATAACATGAGGAGGAACTTCTTTACCCTGAGGGTGGCAGAGCACTGGAACAGGCTGCCCAGAGAGGTGGTGGAGTCTCCAACTCTGGAGACATTCGAAACTCACCTGGACGTGTTCCTGTGTAACCTGCTCTAGGTGACCCTGCTCTGGCAGGGGGGTTGGACTAGATGATCTCCAGAGGTCCCTTCCAACCCTATGATTCTATGATTCTATGATTCTATGAAATTCAAGCAAGCTGAGCAGCTCTTTTTATCCTCACGGAGGTTGGGTTTCGACATCTTCGGTACGCCCCTCCGTAGCTTCTTGCTTGAGGTAGTTTAGATAAAATGTTGGTCACAGAATCAGCTCAAAACAATACATTCTGATAACATTGTGGTTAAGCTTTTTGTCAAACAAGAGTTCCCATGTTGGTGTAGCAAGATAATATTGTGGACATGTCTCTTCTGGTAAAACAGGGAGTTCTCAAGACTGCCACAATGGGTTCGTTCCTCTTGCTTAACAGGTTCGATCAGCAAATCACCTTTAGTTACTTATTACACCTCCCCTACCCCCCAACCTTCCAGCTCCCCACAAAACCTTGTGCAAACCCTCATGCGAACCCTTGTGCAAGCCCCTCCTGTGCCACCCTCCCCAAATCCCCCCTCACCCCCTCCCCCACCCCACCACGAACACTTGTGCAAACCCTCCTGCAAACCCTTGTGCAAACGCTCCTGGGAATGCTCCCCCAGCCTCTCAACCCGCCCGAACCTTCGTGTGAACTCACCACCCCCCTCACACGTGTCCCCCCTCAACCCCCTCCCCCACCCTCTACAAACACTTGTGTGAATCCTGCAAGGGCTTGTGTGAATCCTCATGTGAGCCCCCCTCACGCACTTCCCCCCCTCTACTCACCCTCACCCCCTGCCCCCTCCCAACCCCCCAAACCCCTCCCCCACCCCATCAAGTGCCCCCTCAGCCCCCCGATGCACCCTCGTGCAAACCTTTGCAATACCCACCACGCATCAACGCCCACCCCACCCTGTGCCCCTGATCCCCCGCCACCCACCGCCCCCGCCCCCTCATTTCTCCCCAGCCCCTGAAGAGCCCTCGAACAAACCCTGGTGTGAGGCCTTGTGCAAATCCTCGTGCCAAGTCCTGGGGTAAGAAAGGCAGGTATTGCTTTTGCAGAGGAGAAAAGCCGTTGCCATCAGAGGTGACACGATAAGGGAATGACTAAGACAAAGAGGCTCCAGCAAAGGCTTGTAGAACATCTCTTATCACACAGACAAAAGGACAAACTGATTCCTACTGGATTAGTGTCTAGAAGGGGAGTCAAACATTTAACCAGCGCTAATGACATTGAGCAATCTTTTACCAAAAAGGAAAGAAATAAACTAGTCAGATAATCCCTTTGGGTGTAGCATAGAGGGAAGTAAACAGAGGCAGGACACCCGGGAAGAATTTTAGGCGCCTCAGACAGACTGTGAACCCTGGAGTACCCAACCAATGGGAAATAGGTGAGGGAAAAATTTGGCCGGGATTAGGGAATAAAAAGGTGTGTTTCAAGAACTGGAAGTGTGCCTACTTGCTAGGTCACCCGCTCTTGCAAGAACGTGAATAAAAACCTGCTTCACAGAGGATTCTGCCTGAGCCTATTTCATTCGGACCGGAACTTGTTTCTCACAATTTGGGGGCTCGTCCGGGAGCCGAAGTCATCTTCTTGGGAGTCCCTGTTGCCGAAGGACGGGAAGACGTGTCCTGTTGATTTCAAGGGTCTCGTGGATCGTTGGCAGGGATTCTGGGAGGAATTGACTAAGATCTCGAGACCCAGTTGGACGGCAGACTCTGTGAAGCACAGGGGGAGAAGGGGTAGGTGCAGTAGGCACAGAGAGTACGACCAGGCAACTCTGTGCACAGACCAAGGTAAGGAAAATTGGACTGTTAAAGTATTGCCTTGGTGGTCGGGACATTCTAAGAGACTTGTGTGTGAGTGACTGAGACGTACTGCGGTACGAAGCGAGTGTGGAGTCCGGATCCGCAGTTCTGTAGTCCCGCGAGGGGCGCAGCTGGAGAAGGACGAAGCGAAAGGAAGGGGTGTAAGGAAAGTCTGTCTTTAGAATGGGAAATAAGGATTCTAGGCCTAGGGATGAAAAAGGGGAGAATAAGAAAGACCCCGGGAACATTCCCCCAGACAGTCCTTTAGGGGAGAATGTTGAGGTTTTGGAATGATTCTTCTTGTACAAGGGATAAAGATAAAAAGAAAATGATTTGTTTTGTTCGGACCGCATCCCGGTGGGGCCGGGGGTGGCTGGAGGGGCCATGGACATTCTGGGAAGGGTCTCAGGGGTGTCCTAGGGGTCCTGTGTCTGTCTTACAGGATCCCAGAGGTGTCCCAGGGGGGACATGTTTGCATTTGCATTTGAATTTGTTTGGACCAAAGAACCCATAACATCTCCTAGTGTATTTTGGCCCAAATTTGGATCTGACGAAGACTGGGTCTGTCAGACTTTAAACATGTATGCGAATAATAAGGAATAATAAGGAATTAGAAGAAGGTGAATATGCTTTTTGCTGGGTCAAGATGCATAGATTCAGGATTCGGCGACGCCCAAATCCATTTTATATGTTCCCAGCCCAGACTGTCGGTGATGTTTCAATCGACAAAGAAATTGAATCCCCAAAGTGGGACCCCTTAGACTGTTACTTGGGGGCGAGGAAGAGGGGTGAATAACGGGACGAGGACTGCCCCAGCCACTCCTACCAGCAGCTCGAGGTTCACCGGTAGGGTGTTATCATTGTGGGATTTACAGAATCCCCTAATTTGTTTGGCAAGTGTTAGAACAAGTGCTTGAACAATTCAGCCCTCCATTGGGAGTAGCCCTGCTTCAGTGTGTGGATGATTACTGGTATCTGGGGAGGAAGAAGGCAGGGTAAAAGAAGCCACGAATGAGTTACTGAACTTTTCGGGACAGTAAGGTTTGATGGTCTCAAAAAAGAAAAAATAATAAAAAAATTGCAATACGTGGAAACAGAAGTGAAGTACTTGGGACATCTAGTCAGTGAAGGGAGTCGAAAAAAAATAAATCCTGAGAGGATCAAAGGAATAGTAGACTTACCTCTGCCAAAGACCAAGAGGGAATTGAGAAAATTTTTGGGGCTGACTGGGTACTGTGGACTGTGGATAGCGGGGTGTGCTCAAAAGACTAAAGGACTATATTCCAAACTGTTAGCTGAAGAACCGAATGTATTGGTTTGGACAGAAGAGGAGGATTTGGTGTAAGATTTAAAACAGCCTAATCAGAGCTCCAGTTTTAGCCTTATCTTCTTTGGAGAAATCTTTTCAACTATTTGTTAACTGCAGACAAAGGGGCTGCGTTAGGAACTCAAGAGTGGGGGGAGGATAAGCGGCAGCCAGTGGCCTATTTATCTAAACTCTTAGATCTGGTCTCCCAAGGGTGGCCAGGGGAATGATAGAAGGTAGCACCCCTCACCAAGTAAAAACCATTTTAGCCCAAACCACGGGAAAACGGCTAACCAATTCAAGAATACTGAAGTATGAAGGAATTTTAATTGAAAAGGATGATTTGATTTTAACTACCAGCCCTTGCCTTAACCCAGCGAGCTTTTTGTGAAAAAAAAAATAAAAAAAAAAATATAGAGAGAGAGGCAAAGGATGAAGAATTTACACACGAATGCTTAGATGTAAATTGAGTACCAGACTAAGATTTGACCTGACTTAAGGGAAGAACCCCTATCTGGGGGTCTTCATTTGTTCGTAGACGGTTCTTCAAGAGTGATAGAAGGAAAGAGGTGTAATGGACATGCGGTGGTAAATGGAGTGAGTCAACTGTGGAATTTGGATAATGAGGTGAAGTCTCTGTGCTCAAAGAGCAATTCAGACTGGCTTTGCTATCTCTTGTGCAGCCCAGGGGAGTGAAGGCTTGTCTGGCTATCACAGGATACATAAATGACGGGGTAGTCTTGGGGAGCCAGGACAGCCCTGCTTTTCGTCAGCAGAGACAGTAAAATCAAGATAACAGAGACCTTGTGTAGCTCTTTGTTTCCTTGAGAGGCTGCCGTGTCTGGTAATTGACCTTTGCCTCGTTACCTGTGAAATGCATATTGAAGTTGACACCCCTGTATATGCTAATGAAGATTTTAGAGATCATGCTAAACATATATGGCTATAGCACTCATCTCTCCACCCAAATCATACTACACGTCACCTAGGGGAGGGAAACCTTGTAATTTTGGGGATAAAAGGATGGGGAAAGTGACTGTTAAATTGGGAGAGAAGAAACTTGATACCTGACGGACCAGTCCATGGGCTGTGTTCTCTCCCTCCACCCCAGGCAGGGACGCCTTTCTGGGTAAGCGCTGCGCCTTTCACCCTCTGGGGAATGTTACCCCGGGTTCTTGTACTATCATTATTTTTGCTAGCAATATTAACCTTAAGTCATTAGCGCTATTGTAGTTAGCGAATTTATCAACGGCAACCTCGAATCTGTTCTGTCGCTCTCAATAAAATAACTAATTTTGATTATTTGTGAATCTGATTCAGTGAAAGTCCTTTGGTGGAACTCTGATAGTAAATCAGTGAAAGTCCTGGGACTCTGACAGACAAGTATCGAAACTACAGCCCTTTTAACGCGACACCAACAAGTAAAAGCATCTGAAAAATTACCTAGTGCATGGTCCGCTCAAATATGAGAGATGTATACCTTAAACCAGGCACTTAAATTAACTGAAGAAAGGAGAAGGAACAATATATACAGACTCTTGTTATGCCCTTGGGGTAGTGCATACCCTTGGTAAAATTTGGGAACAACAAGGACTAATAAACAGCAAAGGGAAAGAACTTTTACACTAAGAACTTACACAGCAGGTGTTAGCTAATGTATTAATGCCAAGTGAAATAGCAGCTTTACACGTTAAAGGTCACCAGAGAGGCAATTCAATTACCGCAAGGGGAAACAGATTAGTGGACAAGGTGGCAAAAGAGGTGGCCTTGGGGCAGGAGAAGCAATGACAGAAGCAGGGGCAGTGGAGACATGTGGTAAATGGATTCTGCCTGATGGAAGGGAAATGGTCAACCAACAATGAGAGAAATAGTGACGGTGCTACAACAGGGAAGCCATTGGGGAACGCATGCAACGTGCGAATGGTTTTGTGGAAGTACAGATGCTTTGGCATATAGACAATGGCCAAAGAAATTTGTGAGGGATGTATTATTTGTTAAGAAAGCAAACAAGAAAGCCTTGAGAAAGCAGTCTTCAGGAGGAGGAGAGCCCGGCTTGAGACCGTTCCAAAGTATACAGTAGACTTCACTGAACTGCCACCAACAGGCAGGCGAAAAGGTCTTTTAGTCCTGGTGGAGCATCTTACTGGATGGGTGGAAGCCTACCCCTTGGTGTCAGCTACTGCAGCAGGGGTAATTAAGATAATACTAGAACAAATTATTCCCAGATACGGGTTAGTGGAAAATATAAACTCAGATCAGGGCAGTCATTTTACTTCTAAAATCCTTCAAGGAATTGCGGAAAGTTTAGGGATAGCGTGGGAATTTCATACCCCCTGGCATCCCCCATCTTCAGGAAAAGTTGAGGACAAACCAGACCATTAAGAGACCATTGTTGAAACTGATTTTAGAAACCAAATTACCATGGACTAAATGTTTACCAATTGCATTGTTGAGGATCCAGACTTCTAGAAAAGATACAGGTCTCTCGCCCTGTGAGATGCTTTTTGAACTACCTTATATGGGTAACAGAGAAGAACTGTATACTGGGGTTGTCGTCTTCTTTCTCTCTCCTCAGAAATAAAGGACTTCTTGCCCAAACACCACCATTGGAATTTGCAGTCCATGCCTTTCAAGCAGGAGATTGGGTCTTGATCAAATCCTGGAAGGAAACCAAGCTCCAACCAGAATGGGAAGGCCCGTTCCAAGTGTTACTGACCACTGGGACTGCAGTGAGGACGGCCAACAGGGGTTGGACTCACTACACTCGGCTAAAAGGACCAGTTGAACCCCCGCCAACAGATCCAGTGGGACAGTGGACTGTACATTCTACTGACAGCCCGCTGCGAGTAACCCTAAAGAGACAATAAGCCGTAGGTTGGGGCGGGATGATCCAGTTGGGAGATATAAATCTGTGTATGCCATGAATTTTAAGAAGCATTTTGCGATGATGCTAGTCATAGGGGCAGTGTTGTACACCTAGATCACATACGAAGTGCACACCCAGATTACCCAGTTAGACTTATCATAAATATCACTAAAGGAAATACCCCACAGACTGTACACTTTGATGCCTGTCAATTACCGAAGTGTGGGAATCTAGAGGCCCAAAGATGGTTGAGTGGTGAAAACAAGTACCCGTGCCCAGAAATTTGGAGGGTCACAGAGGGATATCACGAGGCTGCACCTTGTGACCGATGGAGTGAAGTTGTGGTGGACTACACCACCATGGAGGGTGGGCCATTGATAAGTGGATCAAGCCTTCTTATTATTACCCTCTCAAAAAGAAAATACATTTTTACAAAGGACCACCTTCCCCAGAGCGTGGCCTTTTTGAATGTAATCCTCTGTGGATTACTGTAACCCAGGGGGATGATACGGCTAACCTAATGTATGGAATAGCAGCAGATATGTCTGGAAGGGATCCAAGGGGAAGATTTAGAATAGACGTACTGGAAAATAGCAGTTAAGCAGAAGGGACAACTATGACTACTAAACTCCCAGTAATACAACAGTGGGAACCACCGAATGATCCAGCTTTGGTAACGGTTGCTGAGATTAAAGGTCTTAGAGAAACATTTGGGATTGAGACAGGGTACGGTGAGACAAATGCTTGGGTAGAATGGGTAAAATATACTGTTAGTAGTTTGAACCAAAGCAATTGCTCTGCTTGTGCCTCAGAAAGGCCCCCAGCACAGATCATCCCTTTTCCCTTAGGGTGGACGAAAGATTCCGTAGGGATGTGGTGTATGATAGCATTATACCAAGAAAAGACTGCCTGGGGAAATGAGACGTGTCATTCACTTTCCTTACTGTTTCCTGCCTTGGAGTCTAGAGACGTTAAATTTTCCACAGCAGTTGGGAACCGTCCAGCGTGCCTCTCACGGCAGGGTGTGAATGCTGCC
The DNA here is from genome assembly GCF_963924245.1 of Chroicocephalus ridibundus. Lineage (NCBI taxonomy): Eukaryota > Metazoa > Chordata > Aves > Charadriiformes > Laridae > Chroicocephalus > Chroicocephalus ridibundus. The sequence goes on along the minus strand of NW_026961237.1, from coordinate 541,429 downwards.
AAACCTGGGGGGGATTTACCCTGTGCACTGAAACTCTGAATGTGACCAAGGATGTGAAAGGAAACGGCTCAGCGTTACGAGTGCCTCGGGCGGATCTCTGGTGGTATTGTGGAGGGAGGACTTTGCGATCTGTGTTGCCGGCTAACTGGAAAGGTACATGTGGAATGGTACAATTGGCAATACCATTCACCCTGGCATTTGAAAAAGAAACAGGATCCCTGAGCTCAGGCAATAGAGTAAAAAGAAGTTGAGGTGTATCCCTTGATGAACGGATCTAGAGAGAGACCCCACTGGAGTCCCTAGAGGGGTCCCAGATGAACACAAAGCAAGGAATTGGATAGGAGCAGGATTCAAATTTATCTTTTTCTGGTGGGTAACTATAAACAGAAATGTAGATTGGATGCATTATATTTACTATAACCAACAGAAGTTTATTAATTATACCAGGGATGCATTAAAGGGAATAGCGGAACAATTGGATGCAACCAGCCGAATGGCATGGGAAAATAGGATCGCCCTGGACATGGTCTTAGCGGGGAAGGGAGGGGTGTGTGTAATGTTAGGGAATCGGCGCTGTACCTTCATCCCCAACAATCCAGCTCCAGATGGTACTATAACTAAAGCCCTTCCAGGGCTCACCAGTCTAGCTGATGAGTTAGCTGAGAACTCTGGAATAGACACCTCACGGACAGGTTGGCTGGATTCCTGGTTTGGGAAATGGAAAGGTGTGGCGGTATCAATATTGACTTCTCTTTTAATCGTAGTGGGAATGTTAGTGGCTGTAGGATGCTGTATCATTCCCTGTGTGCGAGGATTACTTCAGTGATTGATTGAAACTGCCCTAATGAAACGAATGGAAGTAGACCCTCCCCCATACCCTGGAAAAATGCTTCATCTAGAAGAAAATAAAAACTCTCGAGAAGAAGAAGAATGTAACATCATGATGTAAGGTCTAGAGGCCTCATATGGAACCATGCCCTAGAAATGCAAAAGACAATAAGATTATGAAAAAGGAAAGGGGGAAGTTGTAAGAAAGGCAGGTATTGCTTTTGCAGAGGAGAAAAGCCGTTGCCATCAGAGGTGACACGATAAGGGAATGACTAAGACAAAGAGGCTCCAGCAAAGGCTTGTAGAACATCTCTTATCACACAGATAAAAGGACAAACTGATTCCTACTGGATTAGTGTCTAGAAGGGGAGTCAAACATTTAACCAGGGCTAATGACACTGAGCAATCTTTTACCAAAAAGGAAAGAAATAAACTAGTCAGATAATCCCTTTAGGTGTAGCATAAAGAGAAGTAAACAGAGGCAGGACACCCAGGAAGAATTTTAGGCGCCTTGGACAGACTGTGAACCCTGGAGTACCCAACCAATGGGAAACAGGGGAGGGAAAAATTCATCCGGGATTAGGGAATAAAAAGGTGTGTTTCAAGAACTGGAAGTGTGCCCACTTGCTAGGTCACCCGCTCTTGCAAGAACGTGGATAAAAATGTGCTTCACAGAGGATGCTGCCTGAGCCTATTTCATTCGGGCCGGAACTTGTTTCTCACAGGGGACAGATTTAAGGGAGGGGACTGTATCTGGGGGGGGTGGTGTGTTTGGGGGGGGTGGGGAGAGGGACATGTTTAGGGGAGGGGGGGTTAGAGTAGCTTCGATAGGGCCTTTTCTCTCGTGTTTTTCCATTTAAAGTTGTTTCTCCAGCCCCTCTCCGTGCCTGTCTGGGAGGGGAGGGAGCGCGGGGGACAGTGGGAATCGGCCCCCACCAGGTGCCACAGCCCCACATGGGACCCCGAAGGGCACTGAGCCGCCCCCAGGGCCGAATCAAAGCCAGCGGGGTGGCAGTGGCGGGGGGGGGAGACTCCCCTGTCCCCTTCCCCAGGGGCAGCCAGGACAGATGGGTCCCCGCCGGACCCACGGACACGGCCCCACGCAGAAAGCAGCACGGAGCCCCCGGGACAAGGACAGACCTTGGGGAGCAGGAGGGGACAAACACACATGACCACAAGGGCTACCAGGCCTTCGGCTGGACCCCGGCCAGCGTCCCCTCCCACGGGGACAGGGCTCGGGGCAAAGCCCCCAAAGCCTCAGCACAATCACCCTCGTCCGCGGCTCCGCAGCCCGGCTTTGCCTCCCTGCGCTGCCCAATCACCCCAAATCACCCCCACAACGGCCAGGGAGGAGCTGCCGGCCAGGCAGGGACCCTCCTCCCCTTCTCTCCCTGTACCTTTGCCAGCCCCGACACCAGCCAGGGGGGGAAATAAGGAAAGAAATAAACAAAGAAATGATGGCAGGGGCCAAAAGTGCCTGGAAACCCCAGCTCTTTATTGCCCGTTCCCCCTCGCAGCTCCACAGCCCGGGGCCAACGCAGCCAAGGGCGCCTTTGGGCAGTGGCCCCCCCTCTGCGGGTCTGGCATGCAGAAGGTGCGAGGGGAGGTTCCCGGTCCCCGTCGGGGCACCCCCAAAAGTCGGGGGCTGAGCCCCTGCCCAAGTGATGCCGCCGGAGCGGGGGGAGCCGCTGCAGGCCCCGGGCGGGCGCAGTCCCCTTGGCCTCGGCAGGGCCCGGCGCAGCTCCCGGCACCGCTGCTGCTCCGTGTCCGGCCTCCCAACCCCCCGCCCCGAGCACCCTCCTGCACCCAAAACTCCCGTCCCCTGCAGCAGCTGCACCGCCACCGCCCGCAGCTCTCGGGGGCCGCGGGGAGCTGCTCTGCGCCAGACAAGGAGGAAAAGGGAAGAGAAAGACCAGAACCCAAACTGCAGGGCTGACCGCGAGTTAACTGCAGGGCTGCCCAGCACCGCACACAGTGCTCCAGGTGAAGCCGCGCCAGCGCTGAACACAGCGGGACAATCCCCTCCCTTGGCCGCCTGCTTCTACTGTCTTTGATGCCCCCCATGATGCGCTTGCCCTCTTGCTGCCAGGGGACACTGCTGGCTCCTCCTGAGCTGCTCACCACCCCCACACCCCTTTCTGCAGGGCTGCTCCCCAGACGCCCCCTCCCCATTCCCACTGCTGCCGCCGTTACTCCCTCCCTCCCACCTGCAGAACGCGGCACTTGGACTGCTTTAATTTCACGCCGCTCAGGATTGCCCAACGCTCCAAGCCATCTAGAGCCTTCTGCAAGGCCTCTTGGCCCTCAACAGACTCAACAGCACCTCCCAGTTTGGGATCACCGGCAACCTTCCTAATGGGGCATTCAGCTCCCAAAATCCAGGGGAGCAACTCTGCCCACCCTTTTTCTGACAATTTGAAACTCAACCATTTCATGATGTCTGCAGCCAAGACCTTCCCGTCTCCCACGAGTCCTTCTCCGCTCACAACCACCATGTCTCCCAGGGCATCTTTCCTCGATGGCCCCCAAGCGCTGCCGACAAGAAGTTCCCATCTCCCACAAACTGCAGGAACTGCCCAGCCCTGCTCCTCACAGCACCAGGGGCTTCCCACATGCTCTCTGGGAAGATGAAATCTGCCATAAGGAGACGGGCTCCTGACACAGAGGTGTCTCCTCATCCCCTAGAGATCCAGAGACTCATGGCCTCAGTGCCGGCATCCTGGCTGGGCGATGGGTCGCAGACCCCCACTGCACCATCGTGGCTGGACCATCAAACCTCTCCCTTGGGCACAGTGCGACCCCTCCACCCCTGCCCTGCCACCCCCCACACACAGCCCGGCACCTCCAGTGCAGCCCCTCAGCCGTGGGACCGTCCCACCGAGCCCCACTCACCCCAAGGACACCCCAGCTCTGGGAAGCCACCAAGGCTCCAGCCAAAGGCACTTGCACCCACAGCCCCCGGTAGCTGCCCGTAAGGGCTGCAGGCCCTCAGCCCCCCCGAGCCCCTTCCCTCCCCAGCAGGAGCTGGGGGGGCTTTTGGGGGGGCCGTTGGGAGGGGGCGGAGCACAGGGAGCCCCAACATTCCATCCTGGAGATGCCAAAGAGTCCTTAGCAGCGGAGAGACTGAGGGGACCCACCATGGCGCTGCCACCTCGGTGGCTCCCACTGCGCGGCCCCCGTGTCCCCCCGGCGCCGCAGAGCCTGCACGATTTTGTGCTCCCACAAACCTTCTACCCCCAAGGCAGGGACAGACCCCGACCCACAGCCCGGGGATGCTCTCGGGGCCAAGAGCGCAGGAGGTGACCATGGCTCCTGTCTCTCTTCCAGGCGCAGCCACCCTGTTCCCACCGCCCGGGCAGCAGCTGCTCTTCCCCACAGCCTGGGCACCCCCAGTGGGGGCGGCCCCACAGGCCCCACCACCAGGTATGGCACCCCTGTCCCCTCGGCCACCCCAACACCTTTTGGCACCCAAGAACCCTGGGCACCTTCAGCCTCCCCCTCCCCTCTCCATGGTCACCTTCACCATCCCACCTCCCCTGTTCCCCCCCCGGCAGTTCTGGCACGGGGGCTCAGCAAGCCCGTCTGAGTGTCCCTGCCCTCGCCTGCCCAGTGAATCCCAGTTCCTGAGAATTTCCACAATACTTGGGGCCACCTCTCGGGGACGAGAGCGCAGGAGGTGACCGCCGGCCATGGCTCCTGTCTCTCTTCCAGGCGCAGCCACCCTGTTCCCACCGCCCGGGCAGCAGCAGCCATTCCCTGCAGCCTGGGCACCCCCACTGGGGGCAGCCCCACAGGTCCCACAGGCCCCACCACCAGGTATGGCACCCCTGTCCCCTCTGCCACCCTGACACCATCAGCACCCTGATGGCCATGGGGGGTGTTTCGGCGGGTGCCCCGGGGGGTGCCCACGGCCCAGCACAGCTCCGTTCTACCCACACAGGGCTGCACAGGGCCCCATGCGGTGGCTACGGCGTCGACCCAAGCTTCGTCCACATCGAGTGCACGGTCAACAATGTGCCTGCGCTGGCCACCGCCACTCTCAGCCATGGCACTGCTGCTCCGCCAGGCGCTGCCCTGTGGGGCCCTGGGGGCTGCGGGACCCTCCCAGCCTGGGCAGGCCCTGGCACCCCCCAGGGACAACACCCACTGCCCCACACGACGCAGCTCCCAGCCTACGGCCACCAGGGCACAGCGGTGCCCGCAGCCCCCACGCTGCTGCTCACATCCATCCCCAGACGCCAGCACCTCAAGGGACAGCCTGCAGGCACCAACAGCTCCGGCATGGCCATACCTGTGCAGACACCCCCTGCCAGCCGCATCCCCATGGGCACCTGCGTCTCCTCCAGACCCATTGCAGCCTCCCACAAAGAAGCTCCTATCGACCTGGATGCCAACATTGAAGTGACCGAGGAGATGCTCCCCAAGACGCCCTCAGGCTCTTTGGTTCCTCCCCAGATGCAGTGCAGGTCGGCCAGGACCCTGACACCGGTGTCCCCACACCTGGGGAACGTGGTGGCGCCGGCAGAGAAGGGAGAGCGGTGGCCCCAGCACCCACCCAGCTGCCAACCTCCATCCCTGCCTCTGAAAACACCGAGGAATGCTCTTCAGTGACCAACAGCTCCAGCAGGGCCTCCCCCACGCAGACACCCCTGGGCAGCAACATCTCCTCAGAAAGCGACACATCCTCAGAGCGTGACATCTCCCCAAAAAGCAACATCGTCTCAGCGTTCAACATCTCCCCAAAGAGCGACACCTCCCCAAAGAGCGACATCCCCTTAGAGCGTGACATCTCACCAGAGCGCAACATCTCCTCCGAGATTGACATCTCCCCAGAGCGCAGTTTATCCCCAAAGAGCGACATCTCCGTGTTCAACATCTCCCCAAAGAACAACACCTCCCCAAAGAGCAACATCTCCTTTGAGAGTGACATCTCCGGGCACAACATCTCTCCAAAGAGTGACACCTCCTCGGGGCGCCACATCTCCGCAGAGCGCAACACCTCCTCCAAGAGCGACACCTCCCCAGAGCACAATTTCTCCCCAAAAAGCGACATCTCCTCAGAAGACAACAGCTCAGACCTCAACATCATCTCCCTAAAGAGTGACACCTTCTGGAGCAGCGACAACCCCTGCGAGAGTGACATCTCCTGGGAGAAAGATGTCCCCAGCAGCGCCTCTGCTGTCCCCCACAGCCAAGCCCTCGGGGACAAGGACGGCCACCTTGCAGTGCCCCAGAAGGTGCCTTTCGAGTACTACAGCGTGGAGGAGACCCTGGAGGCCATCCGCATCCTAGAAGAATCCCTCTATGGGATGGAGTCTCAGGAGCCGTGGGGGGACGTGGGGATGGAGCTACCGCCGGCCCAGCCCACCGTGGTGGAGAAGCGGGGGACAAAGCGGGGGCTGAGCCCCCCGTCGCTACCACCCAGCAAGCGCAGGGCTCTGGCAGGCTGCCCAGGGGGTGACAGGGGGGAAGAGACCCCCCAGTGAGGAGACAGAGATGATGGGGGGCAGAGGGGGGGTGCATTTAGGGGGTGGGGGAGGGTTGTATTTAGGGGAGGGGGGCAGATTTAAGGGAGGGGATTGTATCTGGGAGGGTGGTGCATTTGGAGGTGGGGTAATGTATTTTGAGAGATGGGGGATGTGTTTAGGGGTGGGGGGCTTAGAGTAGCTTCGATAGGGCCTTTTCTCTCCTGTTTTTCCATTACAAGTTGTAGCGGGCAGTGTACCTGGGGGGCACGGGGAGGGATATGTTTAGAGGACCAGCGTGTATTTAGAGGGGCGGGGGGGAGTGTATTTGGGGAGGGTGGGGGGAGGGACGCGTTTAGGGGAGGGGGGCTTAGAGTGGCTTTCTTAGGACATTTTCTCTTGTGTTTTTCCATTAAAAGTTGTTTCTCCAGTCCCACTCTGTGCCTGTGTGGGAGGGGAGGGAGCACAGGGGCGATCAGCGGGAATGGGCCCCCACCAGGTGCCACAGCCCCGCTGAAAGGGTATTTTCATTCATACCTGTCCCTTGTTTAACTTGGACGTTCAAGCAGCTCAACTTTTTCTGACTTACGTCTTCCGGTATACACATCACACTCTCCTGCAATCAGCCTTTCCTTTTCTCCTGACTTGACCTTTCCCAGCGAGTTCTTGGGTAGTGGTTTTCTTCAAAGCTGCTTTAGTGCTGCTGAAGGATGTTGAAGCGACAGCTCTGGCGATCCAAGCACTGTACTTGCCCATGAAAGCCTTCCAGCTCAGGCAGCCGCAACACAGGATTCACAGCTCCTCGCTCCCCTGGACACGCTTCCAACCTCCGTATGACCCGATTCTATGACTATGGAGCTGGAGAGGCTGCAACCAGGGTCCCAAACACATGGGGAAGATGTGGCAGCTAGAGGGGAGGAAGCAGAGGTCAGCGAGTGCCATCTCACACCAAGCACCCCACACTTGTCACCTCACTCTGTCTTTCAGTCTGAACTCCCACCCACACACCAAACACAAGGACAGACTTTGCACTCCGGCCACTCTCATGAGCACCAGCCCTTGCTCGCTGCATTAGCAGCACAGCCTCCTTCATACACCCACCAGGAACGCGTGGCAGCACCAAACATCTGCAGTGAGCTTTGTGCTGGCTACAGCCCATGTCAGAGAACGACCCCAGCCCCCAGAGGGAAGGTGACTTTGTCCCACGGCTCCTCCATCCATCCTGCAGCCTGCCCACAGCAGGAAGAAGGCACAACGGCCTGCACCAAAGGAGGAGCAAAAACCAGTTCCTCCCATGGGCCACCAGCAGCCGAAACACAAAGCCCTCCCACACCTCTGCTGGGCTGAGCTTGAAAACGCTTCCAAAGGGTAATGTGGAAAACCCTGTTGCCGGAGCAGCCACAACAGAATTCTGCCCACGGGACAGCTTCAAGCAGATTTACACCTCTGTGCAATGGGAGACGGCTGAGCCCTGAGCAACCAGGCCTTGCATTTACTGCTTCAAAAAACCCCACATTAAAAAAGCCCACACCCAGCGCCCTGCATCTCTGCAGAGAGCTCCACCTTCTCCAGCTGACAGCCAGCAGGAGGCAGAAGAGCCAAAGCCCCAAAGCACAGAACCCCTCAGAGGTCACCAGATGGGGGCCTCTAGGGGGGTTGTTCTGTCCCTCGAGCCAGGATGAGCCCTGCTCCCCCGGCACAGCAGCTGCTGCTCATCCCGAACGCCTCACAGGTCAGCACCCAGGAGGTGCCCCAAAACACAGGCCCTCAGGAGCCACAACGCGGGACGACACCTCTCCCCGGTGCAAGGCCCACACACCGGCCGCCCTGCGCCGCCCCTCCCCACACGGACAGCCCCTCCCCCGGGGGTCCTGCCCCCACGGCCAGGCCCTTCCTGAGGGCCGCCCCCAGCCCACAGGCCCTGCTCCCCCGCAGAGCGCTCAGAGCCTCCCACAGCCGGACGGACACTGACCTCAGCGGCGCTGCGACCCCTCACACAGCCCGCCCGGCCGCCGCCCCCGGCCCGGGCACACACAAGCCCCGGCCCCGCCGCCGCTCTGAGGCAGCCTGGCCGCCGCCGGGCCTTTTATACCCGCCCCGCACACGCGCCCCCGTCACGTGGCCCGCCCGGCCCCTGCCCTCATCCCCGCGTGTGGCAGCATGGCGGCGCCAGCCCCCGGTGAGTGCGGGCCCACGACGGCCCCGGCCCCGGCCCTGCCCTGCTGGCCCCCTGGTACGTGCCTGGGCCCACCCATAACCCCCCGGTACGTGTCCGTGTGAGAAATGCTCCTTATGCAACACTAATGGCTCAGGCCATGAACAATATGAAGCACGTTGTATTTGAACATTCCCGCAAGAACGGGTGACCTAACAAGCAGCCACAGTTTTGGTTCTTGAAACACACCTTTTTAATTCCTAATCCCTGGTCGAATTTTCCCTCGCATTTCCCGTTGGTTGGGTACTCCGGGGTTCACAGCCTCTCCGGAGCGCCTCAGATCCTTCCTGGATGTCCTGCCCTCTCTTTACTTCTCCTTATGTTACACCTAGAGGGATTATCGGACTAGTTTATTTCTTTCCTTTTTGGTAAAATTGCCCAATGTCACTAGCCCTGGTTAAATGTTTGACCACCCTTCTAGTCACTAATCCGGTAGGAATCAGTTCGTCCTTCTGTCCGTGCGATAAGAGATGTTCCACAAGCCTTTGCTGGAGCCTCTTTGTCTAGTCGTTCCCTTATCGTGTCACCTCCGATGGAAACGGCTTTTTCCCACTGCAAAAACAAGACCTGCTTTTCTTACAATTTCTCCCTTCCCTTTTTCATAATCTTACTGCTTTTTGCGTTTCTAGGGTATGGTTCCACATGAGGCCTCTAGGGCTGACAGCATGTTACATTCTTCTTCTCAACAGTTTTTATTTTCTTCTTCTTCTAGATGAAGCATTTTTCCCAGCTATGGGGGAGGGTCTGCTTCCATTTGTTTAGTTCGGGCAGTTTCAATCAATCACTGAAGTAATCCTCGCACACAGAGAATGATACAGCATCCTACAGCCGCTAAAACTCCTGCTACTATTATATGAGAAGTCAATATTGATACCGCCACACCTTTCCATTTCCCAAACCAGGAATCCAGCCAACCTGTCCGTGAGGTGTCTATTCCAGAGTTCTCAGCTAACTCATCAGCTAGACTGGTGAGCCCTGGAAGGGCTTTAGTTATAGTACCATCTGGAGCTGGATTGTTGGGGATGAAGGTACAGCGCCGATTCCCTAACATTACACACACCCCTCCCTTCCCCGCTAAGACCATGTCCAGGGCGATCCTATTTTCCCATGCCATTCGGCTGGTTGCATCCAATTGTTCCGCTATTCCCTTTAATGCATCCCTGGTATAATTAATAAACTTCTGTTGGTTATAGTAAATATAATGCATCCAATCTACATTTCTGTTTATAGTTACCCACCAGAAAAAGATAAATTTGAATCCTGCTCCTATCCAATTCCTTGCTTTGTGTTCATCTGGGACCCCTCTAGGGACTCCAGTGGGGTCTCTCTCTAGATCCGTTCATCAAGGGATACACCTCAACTTCTTTTTACTCTATTGCCTGAGCTCAGGGATCCTGTTTCTTTTTCAAATGCCAGGGTGAATGGTATTGCCAATTGTACCATTCCACATGTACCTTTCCAGTTAGCCGGCAACACAGATCGCAAAGTCCTCCCTCCACAATACCACCAGAGATCCGCCCGAGGCACTCGTAACGCTGAGCCGTTTCCTTTCACATCCTTGGTCACATTCAGAGTTTCAGTGCACAGGGTAAATCCCCCCCAGGTTTGGCAGCATTCACACCCTGCCGTGAGAGGCACGCTGGACGGTTCCCAACTGCTGTGGAAAATTTAACATCTCTAGACTCCAAGGCAGGAAACAGTAAGGAAAGTGAATGACACGTCTCATTTCCCCAGGCGGTCTTTTCTTGGTATAATGCTATCATACACCACATCCCTACGGAATCTTTCGTCCACCCTAAGGGAAAAGGGACGATCTGTGCTGGGGGCCTTCCTGTGGCACAAGCAGAGCAATTGCTTTGGTTCAAACTATTAACAGTATATTACACCCTATTAACAGTATATTTTACCCAAGCATTCGTCTCACTGTACCCTCTTTCAATCTCAAATGTTTGTCTAAGACCTTTAATCTCAGTAACCGTTACCAAAGCTGGATCATTCGGTGGTTCCCACTGTTGTATTACTGGGAGTTTAGTAGTCATAGTTGTCCCTTCTGCTTAACTGCTATTTTCCAGTGTGTCTATTCTAAATCTTCCCCTTGGATCCCTTCCAGACGCATCTGCTCCTATTCCATATATTAGGTCACTTGATCCACCCGTCATCCACGGTCCACCCTCCAATTTGGGTGGTCCACCACACTCCACTCCATTGTTCACAAAGTGCAGGCTCAGGATATCTCTCTTCGACCCTCCAAATTTCTGGGCACGGGTACTTGTTTTCACCACTCAACTATCTTTGGGCCTCTAGATCCCCACACTCCAGTACTTGTCAGGCATCAAAGCGTATGGTCTGTGGGGTATCTGGATGTATACTCCGTAGGTGATCTGGGTGTACACTCCAGCTTCCTAGTGGGAAACACAACGCTGCCCCTATGACCAGCATCATCGCAAAATGCTTCTTAAAATTCATGGCATACACAGATTTATATCTCCCGACTGGATCATCCCGCCCCAACCTACGGCTTATTGTCTCTTTAGGGTTACTCGCAGCGGGTGTCAGTAGAATGTACAGTCCACTGTCCCACTGGATCTGTTGGCAGGGGTTCAACTGGTCTTTTTAGCCGAGTGTAGTGAGTCCAACCCCTGTTGGCCGTCCTCACTGCAGTCCCAGTGGTCAGTAACACTTGGAACGAGCCTTCCCATTCTGGTTGGAGCTTGGTTTCCTTCCAGGATTGGATCAAGACCCAATCTCCCGGTCAAAAGGCATGGACTGCAAATTCCAGTGGGTGGAGTTTGAGCAAGAAGTCCTTTATTTCTGAGGAGAGAGAAAGAAGACGACAACCCCAGTATACAGTTCTTAAGAAACATATCTTTAGTTTCAAAAGTAGGCAAGTCTTCTCGTTACCCATATAAGGTAGTTCAAAAAGCATCTCATAGGGCGAGAGACCTGTATCTTTTCTAGGAGAAGTCTGGATCCTCAACAATGCTGTTGGTAAACATTTAGTCCATGGTAATTTGGTTTTTAAAATCAGTTTCAACAATGGTCTCTTAATGGTCTGGTTTGTCCTCAACTTTTCCTGAAGATGGGGGATGCCAGGGGGTATGAAATTCCCATGCTATCCCTAAACTTTCCGCAATTCCTTGAAGGATTTTAGAAGTAAAATGACTGCCCTGATCTGAGTTTATATTCTCCACTAACCCGTATCTGGGAATAATTTGTTCTAGTATTATTTTAATTACCCCTGCTGCAGTAGCTGACACCAAGGGGTAGGCTTCCACCCATCCAGTAAGATGCTCCACCAGGACTAAAAGACCTTTTCGCCTGCCTGTTGGTGGCAGTTCAGTGAAGTCTACTGTATACTTTGGAACGGTCTCAAGCCGGGCTCTCCTCCTCCTGAAGACTGCTTTCTCAAGGCTTTCTTGTTTGCTTTCTTACAAATAATACATCCCTCACAAATTTCTTTGGCCATTGTCTATATGCCAAAGCATCTGTACTTCCACAAAACCATTCGCACGTTGCATGCGTTCCCCAATGGCTTCCCTGTTGTAGCACCGTCACTATTTCTCTCATTGTTGGTTGACCATTTCCCTTCCATCAGGCAGAATCCATTTACCACATGTCTCCACTGCCCCTGCTTCTGTCATTGCTTCTCCTGCCCCAAGGCCACCTCTTTTGCCACCTTGTCCACTAATCTGTTTCCCCTTGCGGTAATTGAATTGCCTCTCTGGTGACCTTTAACGTGTAAAGCTGCTATTTCACTTGGCATTAATACATTAGCTAACACCTGCTGTGTAAGTTCTTAGTGTAAAAGTTCTTTCCCTTTGCTGTTTATTAGTCCTTGTTCTTCCCAAATTTTACCAAGGGTATGCACTACCCCAAGGGCATAACAAGAGTCTGTATATATTGTTCCTTCTCCTTTCTTCAGTTAATTTAAGTGCCTGGTTTAAGGTATACATCTCTCATATTTGAGCGGACCATGCACTAGGTAATTTTTCAGATGCTTTTACTTGTTGGTGTCGCGTTAAAAGGGCTGTAGTTTCGATACTTGTCTGTCAGAGTCCCAGGACTTTCACTGATTTACTATCAGAGTTCCACCAAAGGACTTTCACTGAATCAGATTCACAAATAATCAAAATTAGTTATTTTATTGAGAGCGACAGAACAGATTCGAGATTGCCGTTGATAAATTCGCTAACTACAATAGCGCTAATGACTTAAGGTTAATATTGCTAGCAAAAATAATGATAGTACAAGAACCCAGGGTAACATTCCCCAGAGGGTGAAAGGCGCAGCGCTTACCCAGAAAGGCGTCCCTGCCTGGGGTGGAGGGAGAGAACACAGCCCATGGACTGGTCCGTCAGGTATCAAGTTTCTTCTCTCCCAATTTAACAGTCACTTTCCCCATCCTTTTATCCCCAAAATTACAAGGTTTCCCTCCCCTAGGTGACGTGTAGTATGATTTGGGTGGAGAGATGAGTGCTATAGTCATATATGTTTAGCATGATCTCTAAAATCTTCATTAGCATATACAGGGGTGTCAACTTCAATATGCATTTCACAGGTAACGAGGCAAAGGTCAATTACCAGACACGGCAGCCTCTCAAGGAAACAAAGAGCTACACAAGGTCTCTGTTATCTTGATTTTACTGTCTCTGCTGACGAAAAGCAGGGCTGTCCTGGCTCCCCAAGACTACCCCGTCATTTATGTATCCTGTGATAGCCAGACAAGCCTTCACTCCCCTGGGCTGCACAAGAGATAGCAAAGCCAGTCTGAATTGCTCTTTGAGCACAGAGACTTCACCTCATTATCCAAATTCCACAGTTGACTCACTCCATTTACCACCGCATGTCCATTACACCTCTTTCCTTCTATCACTCTTGAAGAACCGTCTACGAACAAATGAAGACCCCCAGATAGGGGTTCTTCCGTTAAGTCAGGTCAAATCTTAGTCTGGTACTCAATTTACATCTAAGCATTCGTGTGTAAATTCTTCATCCTTTGCCTCTCTCTCTATATTTTTTTTTTTATTTTTTTTTTCACAAAAAGCTCGCTGGGTTAAGGCAAGGGCTGGTAGTTAAAATCAAATCATCCTTTTCAATTAAAATTCCTTCATACTTCAGTATTCTTGAATTGGTTAGCCGTTTTCCCGTGGTTTGGGCTAAAATGGTTTTTACTTGGTGAGGGGTGCTACCTTCTATCATTCCCCTGGCCACCCTTGGGAGACCAGATCTAAGAGTTTAGATAAATAGGCCACTGGCTGCCGCTTATCCCCCCCCCACTCTTGAGTTCCTAACGCAGCCCCTTTGTCTGCAGTTAACAAATAGTTGAAAAGATTTCTCCAAAGAAGATAAGGCTAAAACTGGAGCTCTGATTAGGCTGTTTTAAATCTTACACCAAATCCTCCTCTTCTGTCCAAACCAATACATTCGGTTCTTCAGCTAACAGTTTGGAATATAGTCCTTTAGTCTTTTGAGCACACCCCGCTATCCACAGTCCACAGTACCCAGTCAGCCCCAAAAATTTTCTCAATTCCCTCTTGGTCTTTGGCAGAGGTAAGTCTACTATTCCTTTGATCCTCTCAGGATTTATTTTTTTTCGACTCCCTTCACTGACTAGATGTCCCAAGTACTTCACTTCTGTTTCCACGTATTGCAATTTTTTTATTATTTTTTCTTTTTTGAGACCATCAAACCTTACTGTCCCGAAAAGTTCAGTAACTCATTCGTGGCTTCTTTTACCCTGCCTTCTTCCTCCCCAGATACCAGTAATCATCCACACACTGAAGCAGGGCTACTCCCAATGGAGGGCTGAATTGTTCAAGCACTTGTTCTAACACTTGCCAAACAAATTAGGGGATTCTGTAAATCCCACAATGATAACACCCTACCGGTGAACCTCGAGCTGCTGGTAGGAGTGGCTGGGGCAGTCCTCGTCCCGTTATTCACCCCTCTTCCTCGCCCCCAAGTAACAGTCTAAGGGGTCCCACTTTGGGGATTCAATTTCTTTGTCGATTGAAACATCACCGACAGTCTGGGCTGGGAACATATAAAATGGATTTGGGCGTCGCCGAATCCTGAATCTATGCATCTTGACCCAGCAAAAAGCATATTCACCTTCTTCTAATTCCTTATTATTCCTTATTATTCGCATACATGTTTAAAGTCTGACAGACCCAGTCTTCGTCAGATCCAAATTTGGGCCAAAATACACTAGGAGATGTTATGGGTTCTTTGGTCCAAACAAATTCAAATGCAAATGCAAACATGTCCCCCCTGGGACACCTCTGGGATCCTGTAAGACAGACACAGGACCCCTAGGACACCCCTGAGACCCTTCCCAGAATGTCCATGGCCCCTCCAGCCACCCCCGGCCCCACCGGGATGCGGTCCGAACAAAACAAATCATTTTCTTTTTATCTTTATCCCTTGTACAAGAAGAATCATTCCAAAACCTCAACATTCTCCCCTAAAGGACTGTCTGGGGGAATGTTCCCGGGGTCTTTCTTATTCTCCCCTTTTTCATCCCTAGGCCTAGAATCCTTATTTCCCATTCTAAAGACAGACTTTCCTTACACCCCTTCCTTTCGCTTCGTCCTTCTCCAGCTGCGCCCCTCGCGGGACTACAGAACTGCGGATCCGGACTCCACACTCGCTTCGTACCGCAGTACGTCTCAGTCACTCACACACAAGTCTCTTAGAATGTCCCGACCACCAAGGCAATACTTTAACAGTCCGATTTTCCTTACCTTGGTCTGTGCACAGAGTTGCCTGGTCGTACTCTCTGTGCCTACTGCACCTACCCCTTCTCCCCCTGTGCTTCACAGAGTCTGCCGTCCAACTGGGTCTCGAGATCTTAGTCAATTCCTCACGGAATCCCTGCCAACGATCCACGAGACCCTTGAAATCAACAGGACACGTCTTCCCGTCCTTCGGCAACAGGGACTCCCAAGAAGATGACTTCGGCTCCCAGATGAGCCCCCAAATTGTGAGAAACAAGTTCCGGTCCGAATGAAATAGGCTCAGGCAGAATCCTCTGTGAAGCAGGTTTTTATTCACGTTCTTGCAAGAGCGGGTGACCTAGCAAGTAGGCACACTTCCAGTTCTTGAAACACACCTTTTTATTCCCTAATCCCGGCCAAATTTTTCCCTCCCCTGTTTCCCATTGGTTGGGTACTCCAGGGTTCACAGTCTGTCTGAGGCGCCTAAAATTCTTCCCGGGTGTCCTGCCTCTGTTTACTTCCCTCTATGCTACACCCAAAGGGATTATCTGACTAGTTTATTTCTTTCCTTTTTGGTAAAAGATTGCTCAATGTCATTAGCGCTGGTTAAATGTTTGACCACCCTTCTAGACACTAATCCAGTAGGAATCAGTTTGTCCTTCTGTCTGTGTGATAAGAGATGTTCTACAAGCCTTTGCTGGAGCCTCTTTGTCTTAGTCCTTCCCTTATCGTGTCACCTCTGATGGCAACGGCTTTTCTCCTCTGCAAAAGCAATACCTGCCTTTCTTACCCCAGGACTTGGCACGAGGATTTGCACAAGGCCTCACACCAGGGTTTGTTCGAGGGCTCTTCAGGGGCTGGGGGGAAATGAGGGGGTGGGGGAGGTGGGTGGCGGGGGATCAGGGGCACAGGGTGGGGTGGGCGTTGATGCGTGGTGGGTATTGCAAAGGTTTGCACGAGGGTGCATCGGGGGGCTGAGGGGGCACTTGATGGGGTGGGGGAGGGGTTTGGGGGGTTGGGAGGGGGCAGGGGGTGAGGGTGAGTAGGGGGGGGAAGTGCGTGAGGGGGGCTCGCATGAGGATTCACACAAGCCCTTGCAGGATTCACACAAGTGTTTGTAGAGGGTGGGGGAGGGGGTTGAGGGGGGACACGTGTGAGGGGGGTGGTGAGTTCACACGAAGGTTCGGGTGGGTTGAGAGGCTGGGGGAGCATTCCCAGGAGCGTTTGCACAAGGGTTTGCACGAGGGTTTGCACAAGTGTTCGTGGTGGGGTGGGGGAGGGGGTGAGGGGGGATTTGAGGAGGGTGGCACAGGAGGGGCTTGCACAAGGGTTCGCACGAGGGTTTGCACAAGGTTTTGTGGGGAGCTGGAAGATTGGGGGGTAGGGGAGGGGTCTCACAGGAGTGTTTGCACAAGAGTTCATAGGGGGCTGGGGGGGTTGAGGGGGTGAGGGAGGGATTTGAGGGGGATTTTGGGGGGTCGGGGAGGGGGTGGATGATGTTACATGAGCGTTTGCATGAGGATTTGTACGAGGCTTTGTAAGGAGTTTGAAGGGGTGGGGCAGGGGGTTCACGGTGGATTCGGGGGTGGGGGGAGAGGTTGGAGGTTGGCACATGAGGGGGTCGCAGGAGGATTTTCACGAGGGTTTGTAGGGGGCTTGGGGAGGTTTTTGGATGGAATTTGGGGGGTGTGGGTGGTGGGTTTGCACAAGGGTTCGGGGGGGTTCAGAGGCTGGGGAGGGGGTATGGTGGCATTTAGGGTATTTTGCACATGGACTCGCACAAGAGTTTGTAGGGTTTGTAGGGCTGGGGGTGTTTCAGGGGTGGGGGAGAGGGTGGAAGGGGAGATTTGGGGTGGGAGGGGTAGGACATGGGGTACGGGGGGGCTCGCACGAGACCCTGCACTAGGGTTCGTAGCAGGACTGGTGGCGTGGGATTGGGATTCTGCTCGAGGCCTCGCACAAGGACTCACATGGCAGTTCCTAGGGGACTGGGGGGGTTGGGGGAGGGGCTTAGAGGGGATTGGGACGGGGTGGGGTGGATTTGGGGGTGGGGGAGGGGTGGGGGAGCTGGGGGTGAGGCACGAGGGGGCTCGCACAAAGATTCGCACGAGGGTTTGTAGAGGCTGGGGAGGGGGTTGAGGGGGGACTTAGGGCGTGGGGGAGGGGGGAGTGGGATGGACGGTGGCCCGTGAGGGGGTTTTGCAGGAGGATTCGCACGAGGCCTCGCACCAGGGTTCACCAGGAGCTGGGGGTGTCGGGGGGTAGGGGAGGGGGCTCACACGAGTGTTTGCACAAGGGCTTATAGGGGTCGTGGGGGCTTGGGGTGTGGGATTTGAGGGGAATTTGGGGGGTGTGGGAGGGGGCGGGTGATGGTATGTGAGCGTTCACACGAGGGCTTGTGGGGGGTGGAAGACTGGGGTGTGGGGAGGGGGCTGAGGTGGGGTTTAGGGGCTGGGGGAGTGGAGGTAGATGTCACGCAAGGAGACTTTGCATGAGGGTTTGCGTGAGTGTTCGTAGGGGTCTGGGGGTGTTGTGGGTAGTGGGGGGGGATTTGGGGCGTGTTGGGGGTAGGTGGGGGGGGTGGGGCAGGAGGGGTCTCACACAAGACCTTGCACGAGGGCTCATAGGGGGATGATGGCGTGGGGTTGGGATTTTGCACGAGGCCTCACATGAGGGTTCACGGGAGGCGTTTTGGGAGGGGGGGAGCAGGAGGTGGGTGGTGGCGCATGAGGGGGCTGGAACGAGGCTTTGCACAAGGATTCGCACGGGGCCCTGCACGAGGGTTCGCACGACAGCTCATGGGGTGCTGTAGGGGGAAGGGCCGTGGGGGAGGGGTTTGAGGGCAATTTGGAGGGTGAAGGGGGGGTTCAAGGGGGATATAGGGTGTGGCGAAGGAGGAGGCTTGCGCGAGGGTTGGCATGAGGTTTGACAGGGAGGGCTGGGGTGGTGGGGTAGGGGCGTGAGGGGGCATTTGGGGGCGGGGGAGGCGGTGGATGTCGTGCAAGGGGGTTTTGCCCGAGGGTTTGAAGGACAAGTTCCCCAAGGGCTTGTGTTAGGGAGAGCGGGGGGTGTTGGAGGATGTGGGGGACGGGGTTGAGGGGGGATTTGGGAAGGGGGGAGGGGGTTTGCACGAGGCCTTGCATGCTGATTTGCACAAGGGTTCACAGGGGACTGCGGGGGTTGGGAGAGGGGAAGTAGGGAAGTGGGGGAGGGGCTGTTGGGGGGAGGGGAGAGGGAGGTGGGCGGGGTGGGGGCTGTCACAAGGGTTTGCAGGGGGGTTGGGAGGGGTTGGATGTTGGGGGCGGCTAGCAGAAAAGTACAAGTATGCAAGAAATTCGAGGGTATGCCGACCTTGCAGACCTGAGACAAATAAATCTGAGGAGCCAGGGAACAACTGGCCTTGCAGGTCTGAGATAAATAACCTTGAAGAAGTAGGGAGTAGACAACAAGTTATCACTGTAGCTTTTAACACATTCCAAAACTGTAGCTTCTAGCATGTAGCGAAACCGCAGGTAGGAGGGATTATTGTAATGAAACATTTAGAGCTAAGCCAATTAGAAATGATAGAATTTGTGTAATTTATGTAACTGTTAAGTAGCTGTATAAAAAGCTTTCCAACGCGTCTAATAAACTGACATCTTGCTTGCATCAAGCAGCGTCCCGTCTCTCAATCGCGGCAAATTGGTGACCCCGACGTGATGGGGTGGTGAACCGCCTAGCTGAGCGGCTTGCTGCGAGTCCCACGGAACTTTGAATGAGCTGCTGAAAGGAAGCAGGAACTGGCCAGGAATCCCTCTGGAGTTAAGAGGTGAGCTGTGGGAAACGTGGGGAATCAGATGTCCCCCGCAGAGAGAGACGTTTATGAGGTTATGAAAACGCTCCTCCGGAAACATAAAAAAGATATTTCCGGGCAGGACTTAAAGATTATGCTTAAGTGGGTACAAATCCCCACTGTTACGGCCTCCAGTATTTTTACCCGGGAACTTTGGACGATGTGGGGGTAAAGTTGTGGGACTTAGCGATGTCAGGGAATGCCGAGGCTCAGCGTTTGCTTCCGTGGTGGAGAAATATCTTTGAGGCTATTAAGGCACAGAAAAAGGGCCATAAAGACTCTCCAGATACTAAGGGGGAACCTTCATCAGCTCCGCCTTTGCTTCCCCCTCCGCTACCTCCGCGACGTGCTAAGTCTCCCGGACCCTTAAAGGTCTGTGCCGCAGGCTACCCTCCTGAGGAAGATCCGCTTGACCCGGGGCCCGTTGATCCTGATAAAGAGCCTGACTTGTACCCCCCTGACCCTCGTGATACGTGGGCGAATATTAGACGTCAAGCTTTAAAAGAAGGTGACTTGGAAATAGCGCGAACGATAGTCGCCCCTGTTATTTATCAAGGCCGGGGAGTGCAGTGGAAGGCTTTGTCCTTCCCGGTGATTAAAAAGCTGCGCCGTACCGTCACAGAACATGGGCTCTCTTCCCCATATTTTGCGAGCCTGCTGTCTTCTGTCTTTGATACGTACGTTATGACTCCCCATGATTTAAAATCGCTAGCGCAATTGTTATTAACCCCTTCCCAGTATTCCCTGTGGGAGTCACATTGGAGGGGGGGCCTTCAAACTCTCCTCACCAGCTACGTGGGTCATAATAATGCTGCTCTTGCCGCACTGACCATGGAGCACCTTATGGGTACGGGTCAGCACTCTAATCCAGTGGCACAGGCTCGAGATTGTCCACGAGAGGCCCTGGAAGCGATCCGCGAAGAAGCAAAAAAAGCTTTACTTAAAATACCCGATTCCAGTAAACCTCAAAAGGCATTCACCTCTATTACGCAGGAACCTCGGGAGCCGTACATGCAATTCATTGATAGACTTAAGCAAGCTTTAGAACGCCAAATAGATAATACCGAAGCTCGAGAAATTTTGCTATTAAAATTAGCAGTTGAAAATGCTAACGCCGACTGTAAAAAATTACTTAAATCTCTCCCTAACCCAGCTCCGACTTTGGTTGAAATGGTAGAGGCTTGTAATCGTATCGGTACTGTGGACCATAAATTTGAAGCGATGGCAGCTGCTTTCGCAGCTATGAGAGGCATGTCTGGGGGAGGAAATTGTTACGGTTGTGGTAAACCAGGCCATATCAAACAAAATTGTCTCGCTTCTAATGCGGGGGCTAAAGCCCAAGCCCCTGGGATCTGTCCCCGATGCAGGAAGGGGCGTCATTATGCTAATCAATGTCGTTCTAAGTATAATTTTCAAGGGCAGCCGATACAGGGAAACCGCTTGCGGAGCGCGGGGCAGCGACGCGCACAGACACAAGTATCGTCGCCGGTGGATCGAGCCATGCAGATGGGTGTGACCCCGCCACAAGTCTTCGCCCAGCAACAGCCGGTAGCGCCGGATTGGACCTGGCAACCTCACACGCAGTAACGTTGCTTGATTCCTCTGTTCATTTATTAGCAACTAATGTTTCAGGTCCTTTACCCCCGAAAACACAAGGGCTACTATTAGGGAGATCATCGGTTACCTTAGCCGGACTTTTTGTATTGCCTGGCGTAATTGATGCGGATACCGTTGGGGAAATTAAAATCATGGCCTGGACCCCATTTCCCCCTTGCACAGTACCCAAAGGAAGCCGCATTGCACAATTACTACTGATCCCGCAGAACGCAGGCTCTCTTTCGCCTCACCCACCTCCGCAGCAAAGACAAGGAGGTTTTGGATCTACTGGGGATCCACAGATTCTCTGGGTACAGTCCATTTCCCAGAAGCGACCACTTTGTCAATGTGCTCTTATTCACGGCACTCAGCAAGTAATCCTAAACGGGATTATTGACACAGGGGCCGATGTTACCGTAATTTCACAGGCGAAGTGGCCTCCACAATGGCCTTTGGCAGCTGTGCCTCAGGCACTAGCCGGAATCGGAGGAGTTGGTAGAAGCCACCAATCCTCGGAATTGATCCAAATCAAAGGCCCAGAAGGACGAGTGGCTTCCGTCAAGCCTTTTGTGCTGCCTGTTCCTATGGTCTTATGGGGACGTGATGTGCTATCACAATGGGGAACTTCCATTCAGTCGCATTTTTAGGGGGGGCCATTGAGGTGCGCGACACCCTGAAACTGACTTGGAAAACTCAGACACCCATTTGGGTAGATCAATGGCCCCTACCACTCGAAAAGCTTCGCGCTCTCCAAGAACTGGTTACGGAACAATTAGCAAAAGGACATATAGTACCTACTACTAGTCCTTGGAATTCACCTGTCTTTGTTATTAAGAAGCAATCTGGCAAGTGGCGCCTGCTCCATGATCTCAGAAAAATCAATGATGCTATGGTAGATATGGGAGCTCTGCAGCCAGGGCTCCCTTCTCCAACTATGATCCCCCGCAATTGGCATCTCACCGTTATTGACCTTAAGGATTGCTTTTTTAACATTCCACTACACCCTGATGACGCTGCCAAATTTGCTTTTTCAGTCCCAAGTGTCAATATGCAAGCCCCTGTGCAACGATATCAGTGGGTTGTACTGCCGCAGGGAATGAAAAATAGCCCGACAATTTGTCAATGGTATGTCGCTAAGGTACTTAGCCCTGTCAGGGTTGCGTTGCCTCAAGTTCTGTTATATCATTATATGGATGATATCTTGATGGCTGCGCCTCACCTTGAGCTCATGGAACAGGCCGTAGCCCTTGTCACGGCCGCTGTCAATTCGGCAGGCCTCTGTATTGCGCCCGAAAAAGTCCAGAAAATGCCCCCTTGGACCTACTTGGGTTGGCGCATCAGGACCCAGACGATAGTTCCCCAACCTGTGCATATACAGGCAGACATTAAAAATTTGCACGATGTTCAAAAATTATTAGGGACCATTACTTGGGTCCGACCCTTGCTAGGAATCTCCAATTCAGACTTAAGCCCTTTGTTTGAACTCCTCAAGGGAGATTCCGATTTACGCTCCCCTCGTCGACTTGGTCCTGAAGCCGCTGCCTCATTACAAAAAGTAGCGGAAGCCATTGCCTCACGGCAAGCACACCGCTGTGCGCCTGAATTGCCCTTCAATTTAATTATTTTGAACCCTGCACGTCAGCCATATGCTTTGATTTTTCAATGGGACCCTAACAATCCCGATCCCTTATTAATCATTGAGTGGGTCTTTCTACCCAACCAGCCCACTAAAACAATTTGGACGCAACATGAAATGTTTGCTTCCTTGATAATTAAAGCACGGCAGCGCTTTCTTGCCCTGTCAGGGATGGACTTTGCTTCTATCTGTTTACCTGTAACTAATATGTACCTACAATGGTTATTCCAACAGTCTGATGCTTTCGTGTTTGCCTTAACAGATTATACGGGTCAACTAACCTCACATCCTCCGTCCCACAAGCTTCTACATGCTCATTTTAACTTAATATCCATACCAAAGAGATGTCACCAGCCCCTCCAAGGCCTTACTGTGTTCACCGATGGGTCTGGAAAAACACACAAGTCGGTGATTGTCTGGTGGGATGACCGCTCTCAACAATGGGAGTCAGACGTTGAGACAGTCTCCGAGTCCCCTCAAATCGTAGAGTTTGCTGCTGTTGTTCGAGCTTTTCGTAAGTGGTCTACACCACTGAATCTTATTACTGATTCTGCTTATGTTGCAGGCGTTGTCGAACGGGCAGAGGCCTCGCTGCTGCGTCATACTTCGCATGCTGATTTGTTTGCTTTGTTGCAGGAACTTGTTTTCCTTTTAACCTCTCGAACACATCCCTATTTTGTTTTACATGTTAGATTGCACACCTCTTTACCTGGGTTTATTGCAGAAGGCAATCGACAGGCCAATATGCTCACTCTGCCGGTACAAGTTTTACCTGACCGTATTGCACAAGCTAAGCTTAGTCATTCCTTTTTCCATCAGAATGCAGGGGGCCTCAAACGTCAGTTTGGCCTCACTTCTCAGCAAGCGGCGAACATTATCGCTGTCTGCCCTGATTGTCAAAAGCATTCTTTTCCTATGGCACCAGGTGGGGTTAATCCCAGAGGCTTACAAAGCCTGCAATTATGGCAGACGGATGTCACACACTATTCAGAATTTGGGAGATTAAAATACGTCCATTCCTCTATTGACACCTTTTCAGGTGCTCTATTTGCCTCCTGCCATGTGGGGGAGGCGGCGAAAGATGTTCGCAGGCATCTGCTGCGTGCTTTTGCTACCTTAGGCATCCCTGCACAAATCAAAACAGACAATGGCCCTGCTTATATCTCGGCTGCACTTAAAACCTTTTTTATCTCTTGGGGGATCACTCACATCACTGGGATCCCGCATTCCCCTACGGGCCAGTCCCTGATTGAACGCTCTCATCAGTCTTTAAAGCGCTTGTTACAACAACAGAAAGGGGGAGTAGGGACAGCCACCCCTGAAGAACGTCTACAGAAAGCCCTGTATGTTTTTAACTTTTTAAATTGTTCTTTAATAGATAACAACCCTCCGATCGTTCGTCACTTTAACACAAACACTTCTTTCGAAGCCAGTGTAAAAGCTCCAGTCCTGATCCGCGACCCTGAGACAGGGAAGGTCTTGGGGCCATACCCCCTTGTCACATGGGGCAGAGGCTATGCTTGTGTTTCCACAGAACGAGGCCCCAGGTGGATCCCAGCGAAGAGCGTGCGACCTTTCCGTGAACCCCTACCACAGTCGGACGGCCACAACACCAATCCACAGCTAGATCATTCCCCTGAACGGCATACCGAAAAACATTCGGAGGACTGATGCAGTGCTCTTATGGACAATAGAGCAGAGACTCCAGTAGAACATATTCATTGCGTCGCCTGTGGTAATTGTGACCCTTACGTTTTATGTGACTGCTATCGCTGTGGTAAGAGATGGTAGCGATGGTTAACATTGGCCAATAGATGGTGTGACAGTTGCCTAATATATGAAGTTAGCACTGTAAGAATTTAGCATTGCAAAAAAAAAAAAAAAAAAAAAAAAAAAAAAAAAGGGGGTGGGGGGAAGAGTCCGTCAAACATTATGATCCTGTTAACACTTTTTCGTATATGTGCAGCCTGGACACATGCCAATCCTTTGCCAGGGTACCATCCTCACCTTTTTGACCCCCGTCAAAATGTCTGGGTTACTCTGGCCAGGTCGCTCAATACAACTAGCTTTTGTGCCAGTCTTGCTACGCCCAGCTCACCCTTCATCACCTGCTTAGTAGGGGTACCACTGAATAACTCGACCTTTTTACTGTTTAATAACTCTATGACAACCTTACGGAAGCAGTACAATATTTCTGGAAGGCTTCCTTTCTCATGGAAAAATCTTAAGGACCTTTTTGAAAATTACGATAATTGGGATGATAAATTACCAATAGGGCCCGAGCCGCAGGAAATTAGTAGATTCTCTTAATGCTTCTCACTGTTTGTTTATTGGCCTTAGGTCATGGTCGGGGGCCCGAAAAGAGCGGCGCTTAGTAAAGGATTCTCCACCGACCGTCATCTCACCTATTGGTAATGCTACCCTCTGGCAACAACAATGGTGTTTGAGCATTGCTCGAAACGCCACTCACTCAGCCCCCGGTACCGTGCTCCCTAGGCGGCTCCCCTTGGGGTTCTTTTTTATTTGTGGAAATAGAGCTTGGTCTGGGATCCCTTCTAACCCTAGAGGAGGCCCGTGTACTATTGGACAGCTTAGTCTTGGCACTCCTCACTATCATCCAAGCCCAAAACAGCGGTTACGTTTTACTCGTGACACAATACAAGCATTAGAAAATACCTGTGACGATAATGTTAAGCTATGGAATCGCTGGGAGGTTTTTTTTCGCCTCGCTATTTACCCCTGGGGTGGCAGCAGCGAGAGCCCACAGAGACTTAGATGCAATTGCCTGTTGGGTGGTTAAGCAAGCAAATGCTACCAGCCGCATACTATCTGAGATGGCTGAAGACTTGTCTACGGTACAACATGCAGTCCTGCAAAACAGAGCCACTATCGACTTCTTGCTACTAGCCCATGGACATGGCTGTGAGGATTTTGACGGAATGTGCTGCATGGACTTAGAGGACCACTCTTCTTCGATACATAAGCAAATTACACAACTCCTCGCGCATTCACAAAAGGTGCAATCTGATACGGACTTCTTCGGATTGGGTACTTTGGGTGATTGGTTTGGGCTAAAGGGCTGGCTTAGGAGCCTGGTACAATCTGCTGTACTCATATTAGTTATTATATTGGTAGGCCTTTTGATTCTAAGCTGTGCTCTTTCCTGTGTTAGGTCTATGGTGACTAAAGTTGTTCGACATACATGGTTTATTCAAAACGGCGATATTCCAAAGATTTACGCTAGTGTTAGTTCTGTCCAGCTCACTGAGTATGATGACCTTTAAACCCGCACCTCAGTTCTGCCTTTAAAGAAACAAAAAAGGGGGAGATGTTGGGGGCGGCTAGCAGAAAAGTACAAGTATGCAAGAAATTCGAGGGTATGCCGACCTTGCAGACCTGAGACAAATAAATCTGAGGAGCCAGGGAACAACTGGCCTTGCAGGTCTGAGATAAATAACCTTGAAGAAGTAGGGAGTAGACAACAAGTTATCACTGTAGCTTTTAACACATTCCAAAACTGTAGCTTCTAGCATGTAGCGAAACCGCAGGTAGGAGGGATTATTGTAATGAAACATTTAGAGCTAAGCCAATTAGAAATGATAGAATTTGTGTAATTTATGTAACTGTTAAGTAGCTGTATAAAAAGCTTTCCAACGCGTCTAATAAACTGACATCTTGCTTGCATCAAGCAGCGTCCCGTCTCTCAATCGCGGCAGTTGGAAGGTGGGGGAGGGGCTGGCAGAGATTTGGAGGTGGGGGAGGGGTGGATGATGGTACCTGAGCGTTCCCACAAGTTTGCACAAGAGTTTGCAGGAGGGTTCACAAAAGGGTTCATAAGGGAGTGGGGAAGGGTGGGGGTGGGGGAGGGGAGAGAGATTTGGGAGGTGAGGGAGGGGGCGGTGGCGCACGAGGGGGCTCGCGGTAGTATTTGCGCGAGGGCTCGCACGAGGGATCCTGCAGGGCTGGGGGTTAGAGGTCTTGGGAAAGGGGTCGAGGGGGGATTTGGGGGGGTGGTACAGGAGGGGGCTGGCAGGAGGATTCGCACCGAGGCCTTGCACAAGGATTCATGGGGGGATTGGGGGGTGGGGGATGGGTTTGAGGGGGTATTTGGGGGTGGGGAAGGGAATGGATGTCGCGCAAGGCATTTTTGCACGAGGCTTTCAAGAAGGATTTCCACGAGGGCTTGTTGTAGGGGGCTGGGGGGGAGCGGTGATTTGGGGGATGAAGGAGGGGGTTGAGGGGGGATTTGGAGGGAGGGGGAGTGCCGGGGGGGTGTGTGTGCAGGGGTCCAGAAGGAGGATTCACACAAAGGTTTCCACAAGGATTCACACAGGGGTCCCTGGGGGTGGTTGGGGTTTTGGGGAGGGGTTGAGGGTTGGACTCGGGGGTGGGGCAGTGCACGAGGGGGCTTGCACGAGGGCTCGCACAGAGATTCACACGAAGATTCACACGAGGCCTTGCATGAGGGTTTGTGGGAGGCTGGAAGATTGCGGTGGGGGGGCGGGGGTGGAGTGGGGGGATGGTGCAGGAGGGGCCACAATCCAACTCACCGATCTCCTGGGTCCTCCCAAACCTCTGGGTCCCCCCTGAACACCTCGGTCTCCCCAGACACCCCTGTTCCCAACCCCCTGGGTTCCCCCAAAACCCGACTCCCGGAACACCTGTGTCCCTGCCAAACCCCTGGGTCCACCCAACTCCCGGTCCACCCCCAGACCACCATCTTCTGCCTGTCCCCAACCTCCTGGGTCCCCCCAAAGTCGTGGGTTCCCCCAAACTCTTGAGTTCTCCCACAGTCACCCATCTCCCTCCCACCTCCCCGATCTCCTCTGTCACTCCAAGCGCCTTGGCTTCCCCCATAGACACTCACTTCCAACCTCCTGGGTCTCCCCAACCTCTTGTATACCACCAAAATCCCACCTCCTCCACCTCCTGAGATCCCCCCGAAATGTCATCACCCTCTTGGCTGACTGGGTAGTGAAGAAGGTGGGGCTGAAGGCCAACCAGACGATGCAGGTGGTGTACATGGCGAAGCTGATGGGTTTGGCTTCACTGAAGGCCTCGGAGACCCCCCCGGGCTTTGACGGCATAGATGGTGCAGGTCAACATGAGAAGAAGGGCATAGGCCAATCAGCCCAAGGTGCCACCTTTGGCTATGTCACACCTAGGGACACCATGGGCATCTTCAGGGTTGGGGGTTCAACCCATCTTCTAGTTGATGAGGGAGTGAGGAGAGCAAAGGAGGAGCCAAACGGAAGCAGCCATCAGTTAGAGGCTGCTCAAGGTGAAGGTGATGACAAGTTGGGAGATGGGGCTGATGAAACGGGGAGGGGTCACCGACCATTTGCCAGGGGCGGTGGGGGGGGAGGACAATCAAGAGAAGAGCATGGGGTGCCCAGATGCCTGGGTTCCTTTTCAGACACATGGATCCACCCCCAAACATCGAGATTCCTCCCTACAGGAGGAGGAGGAACCAGCCCATATGCCTCCATCCCCTTGGTTTGCTTGAGACTCACATGCTTGGGTCCCCTTCCCGGACACCTGGGTCCTCCAGAACTCCATCCTACATCGCTCCTGACCCTCCACCCAAACTCCTGACCCGCAACCCAAAATCCTCCCCACAACGTGGACTCCTGGGTCCTTCTTGATCTCCTGTGTCCTCCAGAACTCTTGGTTTCCCCCATAATTCACCTTCCTTGAAGACAGATTAGATGTGGTTGGTCTTGGTAAGGAGCATGGGGTAGGTGGAACCCCATCCTACATCCCTCAACCTCAACTCATGGGTTCCTCCCTGGACTCCTGTCCCCCCCGGGTCTCCCGCGTCCTCCAAAACCTCCGTGTCCCTCCATGACTCACTCTGCTTTAAGATCCTGTAGATCATGTTGGTCTTGGTGAGGAGTGTGGTGTAGGCGAGGCTCATCCCCAAGCCCAAGAAGAGTTTTGGTAGGGCGCAGGTGCCCACCCTGGGCATCCAGGAGGAGAACACTCCCTCTGGACATCTCACCCTATGTGGACACCCCACCCCACCCATCACGAGGACCCAGAGGGAGAACCTCCCCCAAGGAACCCAGATGACCATGGGAATCCACCAGGACACCATGGAGTCCCACCAGGAGATCCAGGGGAAGCACCTATAGGGTCACAGGCATCCAGGAGAAAACTCCCCCATGGACATCCCACTCTACCCACAGAGGACCCATATGTCCAGGAAGAGCACCCAGCTGACCATGGGGGGGCCCACCAGGAGAACATGGAGGGGCACCCATGGGGACCCAAATGACCACGGGGGCACCCATAAGATCATGTGGGGGCTCCCATGGGACCCAGTTGACTACAGAGGGCTCCCAGAAGATCATAGCAGGGGGCTCCCATGGTGACCTAGGCATTCAGGAGGTGGCACCCAGTTGACCATGGGCGCACTCACAACACCCTGGAGGGGCACCCATGGGGACCCAGGCATCCGGGGGAACTCACCTGCAGGCTCAGCCCCTGCACCCACTGTCCCACTGCCTAGTAGGTGCTGCTGCCATTGCCACCCCAGAACTATAAGATGTCATAGCACCCCGGGGCGTCCCCATTCTCACTGAAGGTCACCGACCCCACCACGCTGCCTGCACACAGGGCCTGGATGGGGCTGAGTGAGCAAGGAGGGGCCGACACCCATGGCCAGAGCGGGCTGAAGGTGCTGAGGGCCAGCAGGAGCAGGATGGCAGGGCTGGGAGGGGGAGAAAGGGGGCTTATGGGGGCACCTTGGGGGGGATCCCATGGTGGGGGGGAGGCACACCCCACACGCAATGGAGGGCACCTATTGGGGCGGGGGTGGCACCCTACAGTGGGGGGAAGGAGGGGCTGGCACCCATGGCAGGGGGCCACCCTATGGGGGTGTGGGGAGAGGGGTGGTGGCACCCTATGGGATGCGGGTGGCACTCTGTAGACATGGGATGGCGGACCTGACACCTGTGACAGTGTGGGGCTGGCACCCTATAGGGCAGCGGTGTCACTCTATGGGGTATGGGGCCACCCTATAGGGTAAGGGGGGTACCCATAGGGATGGGGAAGGTGGTTACACCCATAGGGATTTGAGGGAGTCCCTAAGGTCTGGGGAAGGGGACACTGGCACCCTATGGGGGAAGGGGCATCTAAGGGGTGGGGGGACACCCTACAGGGACTTGGGGATCCTGGACGCCTGGGTCCCCCCCCATCCCGCTCCCCTGGGTCACTGCTCCTGGATGCCTGGGTCCCCTGAGAGCTGTCACCAAACACAGGGCAGGGGTCACGCCCTCCCAGATGCCTGGGTCCCCTCCGCCAAGCTTGACCAAACTCCCGTGATTCTCTGCCCCGCCCCCCAATTAAAAGCAGCTGTTAATTACTTGGGGGGTGTTATTAGGGGTGCCCCCGCAACACCTCCTGGGGGTCCTGCCGGGTGTGGGGGTCCCTAATTCCTGCCATGGGGCTGACGGGAGATTGGGAGGGCTACTGGAACATTGAGGGGACCCAGAGGGGGTCTAAGGGGACATGGAGGGGTTGAGGGGACATTGGGGGTGGCTGAGGGGACACTGGTGGGGTCTAAGGGGACATATGGGGTTCAGAGGATACTTGGGGGAGTATGGGGGGGCTGAGGGGACACTGGGGGGGTCTAAGGGGACCCAGTGGGGACTGATGTGACATCTGGGGGGCCGAAGGGGCATGGGGGAGCTGAGGGGACATTGTGGGGCCTTGGGGGAATGAGGGGCCCCAGAGTGAGTTAGAGGACATGGTGTGGCTAGGGGGACATTGGCGAGGGGCTACGGGAGGCTGAAGGGACATGTCTAAGGGGTGTCTAAGGGGACATTTTGGGTGGCTGAAGTGACATTAGCGGGGGCGAAGGGGCCTGAGGGCAGCCAGAGGGTGTTTAAGGGGACACGGGGGTGTTGAGGGGACATTGGAGAGGCTGGGCAGAAGTTGGGGGGGGTGCAGCTGAGGGGACACTGGGGCGCTGAGGGGGACCCGGTGGCGCTGAGGGGGCTGTGGGTGCTCGGGGGTCTGAGGGTACCTGGGGGACGTGAGGAGGGCCCGTGGCGGGGTGAGGGGATGCTGGGGGACCCGGGGACGCACCAGCCTGAGGACGCGGAGCCATCCCTATTACGTCCCCTAATTATCATTAATGCCCCTAATACCATAGGGTCATTATGGTATCAGGTTCCCAATACTGGGTGCGTTATGGTGGCTGTACCCCACTTTTAGGGTGTTGCAGTAAGAGGCAAAATGGTTCTGTCAAGAAATAAACCCCCTTGCGTTCTAACACTCCTCACCGAGGCGGGAGGCCGGGTGCGGCTGGGTTTAAGTTCTGAGTGATGCCCAGTTCACCACTATCAGTCCAGTCACGTTTAATATATTAAACTGTTATGATTTGGATACACTAATAGTGGGCTGCGCCTTCAGTCTAGTCGTGCTCATGAACAAGCACGGCCACTCTCGAGTCTCTGGTCGCGTTCAGTGAGAAACTGAAACGACCAGCTACTTAAACAGTGCGGTTTATTTAAGCAACAGATAGAGAGGTTCAGCCTGTTGACTGGTCCCAGAAGCCAAAGGCAGTCTGTGATGGAGTCCTCCTTGACTTTTTCACGATGGTGTCTTCCCTCATGCCGCCCCTTTCTTGGGCTATTTTTATACTATTTTTTACCTTCAAGGTGGAGTTTGAGTGACTTCAGTGTCGTGGTTTAGCCTCAGACAGCAACAAAGAACCACGTGCTGCTCGCTCGGGCATTCCCAATACAGGAAGAATTGGAAGAAAAAGGCAAGACTCTTGGGTTGAGACAAAGGCAGTTTAACAGAACAGCAAAGGGAACAAGAAACACCAACAATAACACGGATAGAGGAATATACAAACAGGATTATGGAACCGCCGCTCCCTGACCAGACCCAGGCCACCCCAGCCCGCTCCAAGTGGCGACTTCCTGCCCCCTCCCCCGGCAGCTCAGGGTGGGCATGGCTCACAATGGCATGGAATACCAGGAAAAATTAACCCTATCCCGGCTGGAACCAGGACATTATCCACCCCTTAGTCCATACCATCTATGGTATGGCCCAGATCTTACAGGTTCCAATGAATTGCCACCACTTTCCCCTGTCATATATATACACACACATATATATTCATGCAGATATAATGCCATAAGTTTATGGGCCATCCCTCCAAGGTGTCCGTTGAGTTCTTTTCATCTTTGATGGAGCTTTGGGCTCCATCTGTTAGAACAGTCTCTCAGGGCAGGTGAGATGCTGGGTGGTGCTGGCCTCTTGCATGCTGTATTGTCGGAGCTTGTGACGGGTGCACCCGGTGTGGCTCATGCCCACAGTGCGTGGGCTGAAGATGTAGATCTTGAGGAAGTTGCTGGGCGCCAGCTGCTGAGGTCGGTTCTGATCCCATCACCCCCGTGCCTTACTCGTAGTACAACTGATAGCAGTTATAGTAATGAGGACATACAGTGGCAGTGTTACTTAACAACACACAATTTGATTCATTGGCTATTCTCACCCAAAATCAGATCCCCATGAGGTACACATCGGACTTCCCCATCCTCCCGCATCACCCACCAAGTGCACCCAGGTCCTTGGGCAAAAGAAATACCACAGATGGGTTTGCCTTTGCCTGAGGCAGGACTGACCCAGACTGTCTTCCCTAACACGTTCTTCATGTGCACTACGGGGACTTTATCCCCTTCTACAGTACATGGAAGTTTTGATTGGGCAGGGCCAGCCCCATTGGTAGATCCCCTGGTGTTAACTAGCCAGGTAGCTTTTGCTAGATGTGTATCCCAATGTTTTAAAGTCCCACCACCCATTGCTCTCAGTGTAGTTTTTAACAGTCCATTGTATCGTTCTATCTTCCCAGAGGCTGGTGCGTGACAGGGGATGTGATGCACCCACTCAATGCCATGCTCTTTGGCCCAGGTGTCTATGAGGCTGTTTCCGAAATGAGTCCCGCTGTCCGACTCAATTCTCTCTGGGGTACCATGTCGCCACAGGACTTGCTTTTCAAGGCCCAGGATAGTGTTCCGGGCAGTGGCGTGGGGCACAGGGTATGTTTCCAGCCATCCGGTGGTTGCTTCCACCATTGTGAGCATATAGCGCTTGCCTTGACGGGTTTGTGGCAGTGTGATATAATCAATCTGCCAGGCCTCCCCATATTTATATTTCAGCCATCGCCCTCCATACCAAAGAGGCTTCAAACACTTGGCTTGTTTGATCGCAGCGCATGTCTCACATTCATGGATGACCTGTGCAATAGTGTCCATGGTCAAGTCCACCCCTCGGTCACGAGCCCATCTATATGTCGCGTCTCTCCCTTGATGGCCTGAGGAGTCATGGGCCCACCGAGCTATGAATAGTTCACCCTTATGTTGCCAGTCCAGATCCACCTGAGCCACTTCAATCCTAGCAGCCCGATCCACCTGCTGGTTGTTCTGATGTTCCTCCGTGGCCCTATTCTTCGGTACATGGGCATCTACGTGGCGTACTTTCACAACCAGATTCTCTATCCGGGCAGCAATATCTTGCCATAGGTCAGCAGCCCAGATGGGTTTGCCTCTGCGCTGCCAGTTGCCCTGCTTCCACTGCTGTAACCACCCCCACAGAGCATTTGCCACCATCCATGAGTCAGTGTAGAGATAAAGTACTGGCCATTTTTCTCGCTCAGCAATGTCCAAAGCCAGATGAATGGCTTTCACCTCTGCAAACTGCCTCGATTCACCTTGTCCTTCACTGGCTTCTGCAACTTGTCGTGTAGGACTCCACACAGCAGCCTTCCACTTTCGATGCTTTCCCACAATCCGGCAGGACCCATCAGTGAACAGGGCATGTTTCTTCTCATTTTCTGGCAGTTTATTATATGGTGGGGCCTCTTCTGCACGCGTCACCTCCTCCTCTGGTGACATTCCGAAATCCTTGCCTTCTGGCCAGTCCATGATCACTTCCAGAATTCCTGGGCGACTGGGGTTTCCCATTCGAGTTCGCTGCGTGATCAGTGCAATCCACTTACTCCATGTAGCATCGGTTGCATGATGTGTGGTGGGGACCCTTTCTTTGAACATCCAACCCAGCACCAGCAGTCGAGGTGCTAAGAGGAGCTGTGCTTCTGTACCAACTACTTCCGAAGCAGCTCGAACCCCTTCATATGCTGCCAATATCTCTTTTTCTGTTGGAGTGTAGCGGGCTTCAGATCCTCTGTATCCACGACTCCAAAACCCTAGGGGTCGACCTCGAGTCTCCCCTTGGTCCTTTCTGCCAGAGGCTCCAGGTAGGGCCATTCTCCCCGGCTGCGGTGTAGAGCACATTTTTAACATCTTGTCCTGCCCGGACTGGCCCCAGGGCCACTGCATGGACTATTTCCTGTTTGATTTGTTCAAAAGCTTGTCGTTGCTCAGGACCCCATTTAAAATCATTCTTCTTCCGGGTTACTTGATACAGAGGGCTCACAATGAGACTGTAATCTGGGATATGCATTCTCCAAAAACCCACAATGCCTAAGAAAGCCTGTGTTTCCTTTTTACTAGTTGGTGGAGACATAGCTGCTATTTTGTTGATCACATCCATTGGGATCTGACGGCGTCCATCTTGCCATTTTATTCCTAAAAACTGGATCTCCTGCGCAGGTCCCTTGACCTTACTTCGCTTTATAGCAAAACCAGCGTTCAGAAGGATTTGGACTATTTTACTCCCTTTCTCAAAAACTTCTTCTGCTGTGTTTCCCCATACAATGATGTCACCAACGTACTGCAGATGTTCTGGAGCTTCACCCTGTTCCAGTGCAGTCTGGATCAGTCCATGGCAAATGGTGGGGCTGTGTTTCCACCCCTGGGGCAGTCGATTCCAGGTGTACGGGATGCCCCTCCAAGTGAAAGGAAACTGTGCCCTGCACTCTGCTGCCAAAGGGATTGAGAAGAATGCATTCGCTATATCAATCGTGGCATACCACTTGGCTGCCTTGGACTCCAGTTCGTACTGGAGTTCTAGCATGTCTGGCATGGCAGCACTCAGCGGTGGCGTAACTTCATTCAGGCCATGATAGTCTACAGTTAGCCTCCACTCTCCATTAGATTTTCGCAGCGGCCATATGGGACTGTTAAAGGGTGAGCGAGTCTTGCTGATCACTCCTTGAACCTCTAGTTGACGAATCAGCTCATGGATGGGAATCAGAGAGTCTCGATTAGCGCGATACTGCCGCCGATGCACCGTTGTGGTAGCAATCGGCACCTGTTGTTCTTTGTCCCTCAACAACCCCACAACAGAAGAATCCTCCGAGAGACCAGGCAAGGCAGACAACTGTTTAACTTCCTCTGTCTCCAAAGCAGCTATGCCAAAGGCCCAGCGGTACCCTTTTGGGTCCTTAAAATACTCTCTCCTGAGGTAATCTATACCAAGGATGCATGGAACCTCTGGGCCAGTCACAATGGGATGCTTTTGCCACTCATTCCCAGTTAGGCTCACTTCCGCCTCCAGTACAGTCAACTCTTGGGATCCCCCTGTCACCCCAGAAACACAAATGGGTTCTGCCCCTCTATAGCTTGATGGTATTAAAGTACACTGTGCACCCGTGTCCACTAGAGCCTTATACTCCTGTGGGTCTGATGTGCCAGGCCATCGAATCCACACCGTCCAATAAACCCGGTTGTCCCTTTCCTCCACCTGGCCGGAGGCAGGGCCCCTCTAATACTGGTCATAGTATCCATTACTCACTTCTTGCATAAATGACTTGGAAGTTCCTTCAAGAGGATCAGAAGCAAGATCAGGCGTTCTGCTTTGTCTGGGGAACGGCCCACTGGAAACTGGGGCGGCACTTTTCCTGGAGGGATCCCCTTTTGTGGTTGTCCTTCCTTGCAACTCCTGTACCCGTGTCCGCAGGATCGAAGTAGGTTGTCCATCCCACTTCCTCATGTCCTCTCCGTGGTCCTGCAGGTAGAACCACAGGGTGCCTCGTGGTGTGTACCCTCTGTACTCTCTCTCTTGAGTGGGGAAATGCCTGCTTCTAATAGCTGAGATGCTGGCCCGTGCAGGTGGGGAATAGAACATATTCTCTTCAAGTTGCTGGACCTTCCGCGACAATTTCTCCACAGCTGAGACAAGGGGGGAAGAGAGACTTTCTTCATATCGCCGGAGCCGGCCAGCTACCTCATCCACTGTTGGTCCCTCTTCACCTTTCCATTCCATTACTGCCAGGGAGTTGGCATATGACGATGGTGCGCTCCGTACAAACTTCCGCCACATGGGCCTTGTGCATCGCACCTCATCAGGGTCTGTGGGTAAGTCGGCATTGTCCAAGTCATAATAAATCATCTCCCGCACGGCTAATTCTCTCAGGTACTGGATACCTCTTTCCATGGTAGTCCACTTGCTTGGCTGACATACAACATCCTCACTGAAGGGGTACCTCTCCCTCATGCCTGACAGGAGTCGTTTCCAGAGGCTGAGGGCTTGGGTCTTTTTCCCAATCGCCTTGTCAATGCCGCCTTCCCTAGACAGGGATCCCAGCTGCCTGGCCTCCCTACCCTCTAATTCCAGGCTACTGGCCCCATTATCCCAGCACCGGAGCAGCCAGGTGACAATGTGCTCGCCTGAAAGTCGGCTGAAATCTTTTCGCATATCCCGCAGCTCACTCAAGGATAGGGATCGAGTAATTATCTCTGGTTCTGCCTCTTCCTCCTGCTCTCGTGATGGCCCTGGTTCATCATCATCTCTTACTAAGCGAACTGATTTCTTTGTGTACTTCTTCTTCTGTATGGGGGCAACTGATACCGGCATGGGTTGGTTCCCTGGTTCAGTGGCAGTGGCTGCTATGGGGGTTGGAGTAACTGCAGTGTCTACCACAGGGGTTGCAGTAGCCGCAGTGTCTGTCGCAAGGATTGCAGTAGCTACAGTGGCTGCCGCAGGGGTTGCAGTGTCGGCCGCAGGGGTTGCAGTAGCCGCAGGGGCTGCTGCAGGGGCCGCTGGTCTGGTTTCCATCTCTTCCCCTTGAGGGTGCTGCATAATTCTGAGCAGTGCCTCATAGATACTGGCCAGGGCCCAGCACAGCGCGGTGAGTTGTGCCTCTCTAGAATAGCCACAGCATTTTCCCTTCAAATATTCTACCACTTTATCAGGGTCCTGTAATTGTTCAGGGGTGAAGTCCCAGACCATTGGAGGTGAGTAGTTCTCTAGGTACCTGCCCATGCTCTCCCACATGCCATGCCACCCCTGACTATCCAGCCTCGGAGCAGATCTCCGGGTGGTAGTCTTAAATAGTCGCTTAACCCTAAACAAGACCTGGAACGTATTCAGGAGACATAACACTAGGAACACGCTGGTTTGAGTATCCCAAGGATATTCAAGATTCTCAAAAGCTGTCATACCTGACCCGAAGGAGAAAAGGGAGGCAAAAGGGCTGGGGAAACTATTAACAAATTCTGAGAGACAGTGTCCAATGTACGGACAGGACAACAAAACCACATAAACACCCCAAAATAGCCGTCTGAACAGTGATGTTATCATATCATAAACAGATATCGCACAGGACAGCAGAATGATAATCCTCATCCCTCTTCCAGACATGGTAAACAGCATCGCAGGGAGTACATAAGCCATATAGGAATTTATGTAACACAGCCATGAGAACAAACCAAGCAACATGATGACCAGTGACTATTTACCTAATAAAATAAATGCATACAAAAAAAACCAAAACCGTTTTTTCCACGTTCTAGTTGGATTCTGTCGTTATCTCAACCCTTCGAGCCCCACGTTGGGCGCCAAAAAGGACTGTCGTGGTTTAGCCTCAGACGGCAACAACGAACCACGTGCCGCTCGCTCGCGCCTTCCTAATACAGGAAGGATCGTAAGAAAAGGCAAGACTCTTGGGTTGAGACAAAGGCAGTTTAACAGGACAGCAAAGGGAACAAGCAAACAACAACAACAACAACACGGATAGGGGAATATACAAACGCGATTACGGAACCGCTGCTCCCCGCCGCTCGCCGGCCGGCCGGACCCCGGACGCCCCAGCCCGCTTTTAAGCAGCAACTTCCTGCCCCCTCCCCCGGCAGCTCAGGGTGGGCATGGCTCACATGGCATGGAATACCAGGAAAAATTAACCCTATCCCCGCTGGAACCAGGACACTCTTCCAGACACAGTAAACAGCATTGCAGGGAGTACATAAGCCATATAGGAATTTATATAACACAGCCATGAGAACAAACGAAGCAACATGGTGACCAGCGACTATTTACCTAATAAAATAAATGCATACAAAAAAAAAAATCCGTTTTTCCACATTCTAGTTGGATTCTGTCGTTATCTCAACCCTTCGAGCCCCACGTTGGGCGCCAAAAAGGGCTGTTGTGGTTTAGCCTCAGACGGCAACAACGAACCACGTGCCGCTCGTTCGGGCCTTCCCGATACAGGAAGAATCAGAAGAAAAGGCAAGACTCTTGGGTTGAGACAAAGGCAGTTTAACAGAACAGCAAAGGAAACAGGCAAACAACAACAATAACACGGATAGAGGAATATACGAACACGATTACGGAACCGCCGCTCCCCGCCGCTCACCCCAGGCCGCCCCAGCCCGCTCCAAGTGGCGACTTCCTGCCCCCTCCCCCAGCAGCTCAGGGTGGGCATGGCTCACATGGCATGGAATACCAGGAAAAATTAACCCTATCCCCGCCGGAACCAGGACACTGGCCTCTCACAATTACATCCTTTCCCCCACTCCGATAACCGCGTTCTGTACCAGGAACCAAAAGATGTTTACGCCTGCTCCTCTCCTCCCATCGCTGGTTGGGGATACAGTTGGTGATGGGACTCTTACAATGTGTGTCGCTCACCAGATGCTGTCAGAACAGGAGATGAGAAAGGAATATCCTCTCTCTTTTCTACGCTGGCTTAAAATCTTTAATCAATGCCTTCACCTAGAGCCTAAGAGACAGAGAGCTTGAGGAGTCATGCAGAAAACTAGTTGGCCTGGGGAGAAACTGGGGAGACCATACCGGTAAAAGTATGGTAAAAATATGGTAAAAATAAAAAGTACGGTAAAAGTACCGGGCAAAAGACTGGAAAATAGACCGTCAGGATAAAAGGGGAAAAGAGGGCGTCCTGGTTCCGGTGAGGACAGGGTTAATTCTCCCCAGGCTCTGGCAGGGACACAGGTATTCCATCCCAAGTGAGCCATGCCCGGTCTATAGCCAGGAGCTGCCTGGGGAGGGGGCAGGAAGTCGCCTCTTGGGAGCGGGCTGGGGTGCCCTGGGTCCGGTCGTTGAGCGCTGGTTCCATAATCGTGTTTGTACATTCCTCTGTCCGCGTTACTGTTGTTGTTTTCTTGTTCCCTTTGCTGTTCTGTTAAACGCCTTTCTCTCAACCCATGAGCTTTGCCTTTTTCTTCCAATTCCTCCTCATGGTGGGGGGAGTTCGAGAGAGTGGCAGGTGGTTCTTTGTTGCCGTCTGAGGCCAAGCCATGACAGAGGGACTAGAAGGTTCAGCTGAAAATAGCTGGGGATGCCTGGGGGTGCCAGTCCAGCAGCCCTGTACCTGCCAGCGCAGCAGGACAAGAGACCTGTTGCCCTGCCTGCACTGCCTGGCTTTGACCGGCTCCTGGAGTCAGGCAGACCTGGAGTGCTCCCCAACATCAGCAAAGCGGCACGCTGGAGAGGACAGAAGAGGGATCAAACCTCGCCAGCCAACAGTTCTGTCGCTGTCTGAGGCCA
The DNA here is from genome assembly GCF_963924245.1 of Chroicocephalus ridibundus. Classification (NCBI taxonomy): domain Eukaryota; kingdom Metazoa; phylum Chordata; class Aves; order Charadriiformes; family Laridae; genus Chroicocephalus; species Chroicocephalus ridibundus. Next base: position 502,437 of record NW_026961237.1, on the reverse strand, counting down.
AACCACGACACACGTCATCTGCATCTCTTTTCCTCATCTGTTTTCGGCCGGCCCGAAAACAGGATCTTTGGTTGTCTCAGCTCTAGCAAAAGCAAAGGATTTGGAAAAATGATACAAACAAGTTTCAGAGAAAGCAGGAGAGCGGAAGAGGCAGAAATGGTGCTGTGTCTTGCTGACCTGGCATTTCAAAGGAACTTTCCAGGATTTTTTCTTTTTTCTTTTCAATCGCTGCCAAGCAAAAGTGAAAAAACAAACACCTGCGCTTTCAGTAGAACTGAAAACAACACGGCTCTTGAGTCTAATTACTCTTTTTTCCAGCACCCATTTGTTTGGGGGTTTTGTTTTAAAACCTCAGTGAGCTCTGATGTGGGCATAGCAAACCGTCCCCTCCTCATCTTTAGAAAGAATGTTACATTGAAGGAAAACTGTTTGTATAAGCTCTAAATGACATGTTTCCACTGTTAAAGGTTGTAGCAGGATGTATATTGGTTTTGAGGACAACTCAATGGACAGTGTAGGGAGAAAAGGTCCTGGCTCCTTGAAGGCCGTTTCTGGAGACACTGCGATCAATGTGGGAGATATGTCAAGATGTGTGTTTGTTTTGAGGACGTCTCTCTGGAGAGTCTTAGCAAAGAGGTCACACAGATAATCAGAGCAATTCTCAGAGACACTGAGAACAAGCTCGACAATTCCCTCCTGGCACTTTCCCTGTAGGAGATACCGCAAGACGTTTCTGTACATTGGGCACAGCGCTCTGCACAGTGTTAGCAGAGACTTTCCCGGGACAGTGAAACCCTATGTCAGAGACACTGAGAAGAAGCCCCAATGTTCCCTCCAGGCACTTTCAGTGTGGGTGCCTTCTCCACGTGGTTCCTGGTTTCACTGCGGCTCTGAAGAGAATGTTAGCCAAGAGGTAACCGGGACAGTGAAAACAGTACTCAAAGACAGGGAGAGCAAGCTCTCTCTTAGCACTTTCGATGTGGGACATACAGCGAGATGTTTGCTGCTTTTGCGTTTGGCTGTTGGGAGATTTACAGCACAAAGATATCTAGTTGATTTGAAGCAGTTGCGAGAAAGTCTAAACATAATCCCCACTTCTCCCTCCTGGCACTTTCCATGTGGGAGATATAGCAGGATGTATATTGGTTTTGAGGAGAACTCAATGGACAGTGTAGGGAGAAAAGGTCCTGGCTCCTTGAATGCCGTTTCTGGAGACACTGCGATCAATGTGGGAGATATGTCAAGATGTGTGTTTGTTTTGAGGACGTCTCTCTGGAGAGTCTTAGCAAAGAGGTCACACAGATAATCAGAGCAATTCTCAGAGACACTGAGAACAAGCTCGACAATTCCCTCCTGGCACTTTCCCTGTAGGAGATACCGCAAGACGTTTCTGTACATTGGGCACAGCGCTCTGCACGGTGTTAGCAGAGACTTTCCCGGGACAGTGAAACCCTATGTCAGAGACACTGAGAAGAAGCCCCAATGTTCCCTCCAGGCACTTTCAGTGTGGGTGCCTTCTCCACGTGGTTCCTGGTTTCACTGCGGCTCTGAAGAGAATGTTAGCAAAGAGGTAACCGGGACAGTGAAAACAGTACTCAAAGACAGGGAGAGCAAGCTCTCTCTTGGCACTTTGGATGTGGGACATACAGCGAGATGTTTGCTGCTTTTGCGTTTGGCTGTTGGGAGATTTACAGCACAAAGATATCTAGTTGATTTGAAGCAGTTGCGAGAAAGTCTAAACATAATCCCCACTTCTCCCTCCTGGCACTTTCCATGTGGGAGATATAGCAGGATGTATATTGGTTTTGAGGAGAACTCAATGGACAGTGTAGGGAGAAAAGGTCCTGGCTCCTTGAATGCCGTTTCTGGAGACACTGCGATCAATGTGGGAGATATGTCAAGATGTGTGTTTGTTTTGAGGACGTCTCTCTGGAGAGTCTTAGCAAAGAGGTCACACAGATAATCAGAGCAATTCTCAGAGACACTGAGAACAAGCTCGACAATTCCCTCCTGGCACTTTCCCTGTAGGAGATACCGCAAGACGTTTCTGTACATTGGGCACAGCGCTCTGCACGGTGTTAGCAGAGACTTTCCCAGGACAGTGAAACCCTATGTCAGAGACACTGAGAAGAAGCCCCAATGTTCCCTCCAGGCACTTTCAGTGTGGGTGCCTTCTCCACGTGGTTCCTGGATTCACTGCAGCTCTGAAGAGAATGTTAGCCAAGAGGTAACCGGGACAGTGAAAACAGTACTCAAAGACAGGGAGAGCAAGCTCTCTCTTGGCACTTTGGATGTGGGACATACAGCGAGATGTTTGCTGCTTTTGCGTTTGGCTGTTGGGAGATTTACAGCACAAAGATATCTAGTTGATTTGAAGCAGTTGCGAGAAAGTCTAAACATAATCCCCACTTCTCCCTCCTGGCACTTTCCATGTGGGAGATATAGCAGGATGTATATTGGTTTTGAGGAGAACTCAATGGACAGTGTAGGGAGAAAAGGTCCTGGCTCCTTGAATGCCGTTTCTGGAGACACTGCGATCAATGTGGGAGATATGTCAAGATGTGTGTTTGTTTTGAGGACGTCTCTCTGGAGAGTCTTAGCAAAGAGGTCACACAGATAATCAGAGCAATTCTCAGAGACACTGAGAACAAGCTCGACAATTCCCTCCTGGCACTTTCCCTGTAGGAGATACCGCAAGACGTTTCTGTACATTGGGCACAGCGCTCTGCACGGTGTTAGCAGAGACTTTCCCGGGACAGTGAAACCCTATGTCAGAGACACTGAGAAGAAGCCCCAATGTTCCCTCCAGGCACTTTCAGTGTGGGTGCCTTCTCCACGTGGTTCCTGGTTTCACTGCGGCTCTGAAGAGAATGTTAGCCAAGAGGTAACCGGGACAGTGAAAACAGTACTCAAAGACAGGGAGAGCAAGCTCTCTCTTGGCACTTTGGATGTGGGACATACAGCGAGATGTGTGCTGCTTTTGCGTTTGGCTGTTGGGAGATTTACAGCACAAAGATATCTAGTTGATTTGAAGCAGTTGCGAGAAAGTCTAAACATAATCCCCACTTCTCCCTCCTGGCACTTTCCATGTGGGAGATATAGCAGGATGTATATTGGTTTTGAGGAGAACTCAACGGACAGTGTAGGGAGAAAAGGTCCTGGCTCCTTGAATGCCGTTTCTGGAGACACTGCGATCAATGTGGGAGATATGTCAAGATGTGTGTTTGTTTTGAGGACGTCTCTCTGGAGAGTCTTAGCAAAGAGGTCACACAGATAATCAGAGCAATTCTCAGAGACACTGAGAACAAGCTCGACAATTCCCTCCTGGCACTTTCCCTGTAGGAGATACCGCAAGACGTTTCTGTACATTGGGCACAGCGCTCTGCACGGTGTTAGCAGAGACTTTCCCGGGACAGTGAAACCCTATGTCAGAGACACTGAGAAGAAGCCCCAATGTTCCCTCCAGGCACTTTCAGTGTGGGTGCCTTCTCCACGTGGTTCCTGGTTTCACTGCAGCTCTGAAGAGAATGTTAGCCAAGAGGTAACCGGGACAGTGAAAACAGTACTCAAAGACAGGGAGAGCAAGCTCTCTCTTGGCACTTTGGATGTGGGACATGCAGCGAGATGTTTGCTGCTTTTGCGTTTGGCTGTTGGGAGATTTACAGCACAAAGATATCTAGTTGATTTGAAGCAGTTGCGAGAAAGTCTAAACATAATCCCCACTTCTCCCTCCTGGCACTTTCCATGTGGGAGATATAGCAGGATGTATATTGGTTTTGAGGAGAACTCAATGGACAGTGTAGGGAGAAAAGGTCCTGGCTCCTTGAATGCCGTTTCTGGAGACACTGCGATCAATGTGGGAGATATGTCAAGATGTGTGTTTGTTTTGAGGACGTCTCTCTGGAGAGTCTTAGCAAAGAGGTCACACAGATAATCAGAGCAATTCTCAGAGACACTGAGAACAAGCTCGACAATTCCCTCCTGGCACTTTCCCTGTAGGAGATACCGCAAGACGTTTCTGTACATTGGGCACAGCGCTCTGCACGGTGTTAGCAGAGACTTTCCCGGGACAGTGAAACCCTATGTCAGAGACACTGAGAAGAAGCCCCAATGTTCCCTCCAGGCACTTTCAGTGTGGGTGCCTTCTCCACGTGGTTCCTGGTTTCACTGCGGCTCTGAAGAGAATGTTAGCAAAGAGGTAACCGGGACAGTGAAAACAGTACTCAAAGACAGGGAGAGCAAGCTCTCTCTTGGCACTTTGGATGTGGGACATACAGCGAGATGTTTGCTGCTTTTGCGTTTGGCTGTTGGGAGATTTACAGCACAAAGATATCTAGTTGATTTGAAGCAGTTGCGAGAAAGTCTAAACATAATCCCCACTTCTCCCTCCTGGCACTTTCCATGTGGGAGATATAGCAGGATGTATATTGGTTTTGAGGAGAACTCAACGGACAGTGTAGGGAGAAAAGGTCCTGGCTCCTTGAATGCCGTTTCTGGAGACACTGCGATCAATGTGGGAGATATGTCAAGATGTGTGTTTGTTTTGAGGACGTCTCTCTGGAGAGTCTTAGCAAAGAGGTCACACAGATAATCAGAGCAATTCTCAGAGACACTGAGAACAAGCTCGACAATTCCCTCCTGGCACTTTCCCTGTAGGAGATACCGCAAGACGTTTCTGTACATTGGGCACAGCGCTCTGCACGGTGTTAGCAGAGACTTTCCCGGGACAGTGAAACCCTATGTCAGAGACACTGAGAAGAAGCCCCAATGTTCCCTCCAGGCACTTTCAGTGTGGGTGCCTTCTCCACGTGGTTCCTGGTTTCACTGCGGCTCTGAAGAGAATGTTAGCCAAGAGGTAACCGGGACAGTGAAAACAGTACTCAAAGACAGGGAGAGCAAGCTCTCTCTTGGCACTTTGGATGTGGGACATACAGCGAGATGTGTGCTGCTTTTGCGTTTGGCTGTTGGGAGATTTACAGCACAAAGATATCTAGTTGATTTGAAGCAGTTGCGAGAAAGTCTAAACATAATCCCCACTTCTCCCTCCTGGCACTTTCCATGTGGGAGATATAGCAGGATGTATATTGGTTTTGAGGAGAACTCAACGGACAGTGTAGGGAGAAAAGGTCCTGGCTCCTTGAATGCCGTTTCTGGAGACACTGCGATCAATGTGGGAGATATGTCAAGATGTGTGTTTGTTTTGAGGACGTCTCTCTGGAGAGTCTTAGCAAAGAGGTCACACAGATAATCAGAGCAATTCTCAGAGACACTGAGAACAAGCTCGACAATTCCCTCCTGGCACTTTCCCTGTAGGAGATACCGCAAGACGTTTCTGTACATTGGGCACAGCGCTCTGCACGGTGTTAGCAGAGACTTTCCCGGGACAGTGAAACCCTATGTCAGAGACACTGAGAAGAAGCCCCAATGTTCCCTCCAGGCACTTTCAGTGTGGGTGCCTTCTCCACGTGGTTCCTGGTTTCACTGCAGCTCTGAAGAGAATGTTAGCAAAGAGGTAACCGGGACAGTGAAAACAGTACTCAAAGACAGGGAGAGCAAGCTCTCTCTTGGCACTTTGGATGTGGGACATGCAGCGAGATGTTTGCTGCTTTTGCGTTTGGCTGTTGGGAGATTTACAGCACAAAGATATCTAGTTGATTTGAAGCAGTTGCGAGAAAGTCTAAACATAATAGCCACTTCTCCCTCCTGGCACTTTCCATGTGGGAGATATAGCAGGATGTATATTGGTTTTGAGGAGAACTCAATGGACAGTGTAGGGAGAAAAGGTCCTGGCTCCTTGAATGCCGTTTCTGGAGACACTGCGATCAATGTGGGAGATATGTCAAGATGTGTGTTTGTTTTGAGGACGTCTCTCTGGAGAGTCTTAGCAAAGAGGTCACACAGATAATCAGAGCAATTCTCAGAGACACTGAGAACAAGCTCGACAATTCCCTCCTGGCACTTTCCCTGTAGGAGATACCGCAAGACGTTTCTGTACATTGGGCACAGCGCTCTGCACGGTGTTAGCAGAGACTTTCCCGGGACAGTGAAACCCTATGTCAGAGACACTGAGAAGAAGCCCCAATGTTCCCTCCAGGCACTTTCAGTGTGGGTGCCTTCTCCACGTGGTTCCTGGTTTCACTGCGGCTCTGAAGAGAATGTTAGCAAAGAGGTAACCGGGACAGTGAAAACAGTACTCAAAGACAGGGAGAGCAAGCTCTCTCTTGGCACTTTGGATGTGGGACATACAGCGAGATGTTTGCTGCTTTTGCGTTTGGCTGTTGGGAGATTTACAGCACAAAGATATCTAGTTGATTTGAAGCAGTTGCGAGAAAGTCTAAACATAATCCCCACTTCTCCCTCCTGGCACTTTCCATGTGGGAGATATAGCAGGATGTATATTGGTTTTGAGGAGAACTCAACGGACAGTGTAGGGAGAAAAGGTCCTGGCTCCTTGAATGCCGTTTCTGGAGACACTGCGATCAATGTGGGAGATATGTCAAGATGTGTGTTTGTTTTGAGGACGTCTCTCTGGAGAGTCTTAGCAAAGAGGTCACACAGATAATCAGAGCAATTCTCAGAGACACTGAGAACAAGCTCGACAATTCCCTCCTGGCACTTTCCCTGTAGGAGATACCGCAAGACGTTTCTGTACATTGGGCACAGCGCTCTGCACGGTGTTAGCAGAGACTTTCCCGGGACAGTGAAACCCTATGTCAGAGACACTGAGAAGAAGCCCCAATGTTCCCTCCAGGCACTTTCAGTGTGGGTGCCTTCTCCACGTGGTTCCTGGTTTCACTGCGGCTCTGAAGAGAATGTTAGCAAAGAGGTAACCGGGACAGTGAAAACAGTACTCAAAGACAGGGAGAGCAAGCTCTCTCTTGGCACTTTGGATGTGGGACATACAGCGAGATGTGTGCTGCTTTTGCGTTTGGCTGTTGGGAGATTTACAGCACAAAGATATCTAGTTGATTTGAAGCAGTTGCGAGAAAGTCTAAACATAATCCCCACTTCTCCCTCCTGGCACTTTCCATGTGGGAGATATAGCAGGATGTATATTGGTTTTGAGGAGAACTCAATGGACAGTGTAGGGAGAAAAGGTCCTGGCTCCTTGAATGCCGTTTCTGGAGACACTGCGATCAATGTGGGAGATATGTCAAGATGTGTGTTTGTTTTGAGGACGTCTCTCTGGAGAGTCTTAGCAAAGAGGTCACACAGATAATCAGAGCAATTCTCAGAGACACTGAGAACAAGCTCGACAATTCCCTCCTGGCACTTTCCCTGTAGGAGATACCGCAAGACGTTTCTGTACATTGGGCACAGCGCTCTGCACGGTGTTAGCAGAGACTTTCCCGGGACAGTGAAACCCTATGTCAGAGACACTGAGAAGAAGCCCCAATGTTCCCTCCAGGCACTTTCAGTGTGGGTGCCTTCTCCACGTGGTTCCTGGTTTCACTGCGGCTCTGAAGAGAATGTTAGCAAAGAGGTAACCGGGACAGTGAAAACAGTACTCAAAGACAGGGAGAGCAAGCTCTCTCTTGGCACTTTGGATGTGGGACATGCAGCGAGATGTTTGCTGCTTTTGCGTTTGGCTGTTGGGAGATTTACAGCACAAAGATATCTAGTTGATTTGAAGCAGTTGCGAGAAAGTCTAAACATAATCCCCACTTCTCCCTCCTGGCACTTTCCATGTGGGAGATATAGCAGGATGTATATTGGTTTTGAGGAGAACTCAATGGACAGTGTAGGGAGAAAAGGTCCTGGCTCCTTGAATGCCGTTTCTGGAGACACTGCGATCAATGTGGGAGATATGTCAAGATGTGTGTTTGTTTTGAGGACGTCTCTCTGGAGAGTCTTAGCAAAGAGGTCACACAGATAATCAGAGCAATTCTCAGAGACACTGAGAACAAGCTCGACAATTCCCTCCTGGCACTTTCCCTGTAGGAGATACCGCAAGACGTTTCTGTACATTGGGCACAGCGCTCTGCACGGTGTTAGCAGAGACTTTCCCGGGACAGTGAAACCCTATGTCAGAGACACTGAGAAGAAGCCCCAATGTTCCCTCCAGGCACTTTCAGTGTGGGTGCCTTCTCCACGTGGTTCCTGGTTTCACTGCGGCTCTGAAGAGAATGTTAGCAAAGAGGTAACCGGGACAGTGAAAACAGTACTCAAAGACAGGGAGAGCAAGCTCTCTCTTGGCACTTTGGATGTGGGACATACAGCGAGATGTTTGCTGCTTTTGCGTTTGGCTGTTGGGAGATTTACAGCACAAAGATATCTAGTTGATTTGAAGCAGTTGCGAGAAAGTCTAAACATAATCCCCACTTCTCCCTCCTGGCACTTTCCATGTGGGAGATATAGCAGGATGTATATTGGTTTTGAGGAGAACTCAACGGACAGTGTAGGGAGAAAAGGTCCTGGCTCCTTGAATGCCGTTTCTGGAGACACTGCGATCAATGTGGGAGATATGTCAAGATGTGTGTTTGTTTTGAGGACGTCTCTCTGGAGAGTCTTAGCAAAGAGGTCACACAGATAATCAGAGCAATTCTCAGAGACACTGAGAACAAGCTCGACAATTCCCTCCTGGCACTTTCCCTGTAGGAGATACCGCAAGACGTTTCTGTACATTGGGCACAGCGCTCTGCACGGTGTTAGCAGAGACTTTCCCGGGACAGTGAAACCCTATGTCAGAGACACTGAGAAGAAGCCCCAATGTTCCCTCCAGGCACTTTCAGTGTGGGTGCCTTCTCCACGTGGTTCCTGGTTTCACTGCGGCTCTGAAGAGAATGTTAGCAAAGAGGTAACCGGGACAGTGAAAACAGTACTCAAAGACAGGGAGAGCAAGCTCTCTCTTGGCACTTTGGATGTGGGACATACAGCGAGATGTGTGCTGCTTTTGCGTTTGGCTGTTGGGAGATTTACAGCACAAAGATATCTAGTTGATTTGAAGCAGTTGCGAGAAAGTCTAAACATAATCCCCACTTCTCCCTCCTGGCACTTTCCATGTGGGAGATATAGCAGGATGTATATTGGTTTTGAGGAGAACTCAATGGACAGTGTAGGGAGAAAAGGTCCTGGCTCCTTGAATGCCGTTTCTGGAGACACTGCGATCAATGTGGGAGATATGTCAAGATGTGTGTTTGTTTTGAGGACGTCTCTCTGGAGAGTCTTAGCAAAGAGGTCACACAGATAATCAGAGCAATTCTCAGAGACACTGAGAACAAGCTCGACAATTCCCTCCTGGCACTTTCCCTGTAGGAGATACCGCAAGACGTTTCTGTACATTGGGCACAGCGCTCTGCACGGTGTTAGCAGAGACTTTCCCGGGACAGTGAAACCCTATGTCAGAGACACTGAGAAGAAGCCCCAATGTTCCCTCCAGGCACTTTCAGTGTGGGTGCCTTCTCCACGTGGTTCCTGGTTTCACTGCGGCTCTGAAGAGAATGTTAGCAAAGAGGTAACCGGGACAGTGAAAACAGTACTCAAAGACAGGGAGAGCAAGCTCTCTCTTGGCACTTTGGATGTGGGACATACAGCGAGATGTTTGCTGCTTTTGCGTTTGGCTGTTGGGAGATTTACAGCACAAAGATATCTAGTTGATTTGAAGCAGTTGCGAGAAAGTCTAAACATAATCCCCACTTCTCCCTCCTGGCACTTTCCATGTGGGAGATATAGCAGGATGTATATTGGTTTTGAGGAGAACTCAACGGACAGTGTAGGGAGAAAAGGTCCTGGCTCCTTGAATGCCGTTTCTGGAGACACTGCGATCAATGTGGGAGATATGTCAAGATGTGTGTTTGTTTTGAGGACGTCTCTCTGGAGAGTCTTAGCAAAGAGGTCACAGGGATAATCAGAGCAATTCTCAGAGACACTGAGAACAAGCTCGACAATTCCCTCCTGGCACTTTCCCTGTAGGAGATACCGCAAGACGTTTCTGTACATTGGGCACAGCGCTCTGCACGGTGTTAGCAGAGACTTTCCCGGGACAGTGAAACCCTATGTCAGAGACACTGAGAAGAAGCCCCAATGTTCCCTCCAGGCACTTTCAGTGTGGGTGCCTTCTCCACGTGGTTCCTGGTTTCACTGCGGCTCTGAAGAGAATGTTAGCAAAGAGGTAACCGGGACAGTGAAAACAGTACTCAAAGACAGGGAGAGCAAGCTCTCTCTTGGCACTTTGGATGTGGGACATACAGCGAGATGTTTGCTGCTTTTGCGTTTGGCTGTTGGGAGATTTACAGCACAAAGATATCTAGTTGATTTGAAGCAGTTGCGAGAAAGTCTAAACATAATCCCCACTTCTCCCTCCTGGCACTTTCCATGTGGGAGATATAGCAGGATGTATATTGGTTTTGAGGAGAACTCAATGGACAGTGTAGGGAGAAAAGGTCCTGGCTCCTTGAATGCCGTTTCTGGAGACACTGCGATCAATGTGGGAGATATGTCAAGATGTGTGTTTGTTTTGAGGACGTCTCTCTGGAGAGTCTTAGCAAAGAGGTCACACAGATAATCAGAGCAATTCTCAGAGACACTGAGAACAAGCTCGACAATTCCCTCCTGGCACTTTCCCTGTAGGAGATACCGCAAGACGTTTCTGTACATTGGGCACAGCGCTCTGCACGGTGTTAGCAGAGACTTTCCCGGGACAGTGAAACCCTATGTCAGAGACACTGAGAAGAAGCCCCAATGTTCCCTCCAGGCACTTTCAGTGTGGGTGCCTTCTCCACGTGGTTCCTGGTTTCACTGCGGCTCTGAAGAGAATGTTAGCAAAGAGGTAACCGGGACAGTGAAAACAGTACTCAAAGACAGGGAGAGCAAGCTCTCTCTTGGCACTTTGGATGTGGGACATACAGCGAGATGTTTGCTGCTTTTGCGTTTGGCTGTTGGGAGATTTACAGCACAAAGATATCTAGTTGATTTGAAGCAGTTGCGAGAAAGTCTAAACATAATCCCCACTTCTCCCTCCTGGCACTTTCCATGTGGGAGATATAGCAGGATGTATATTGGTTTTGAGGAGAACTCAACGGACAGTGTAGGGAGAAAAGGTCCTGGCTCCTTGAATGCCGTTTCTGGAGACACTGCGATCAATGTGGGAGATATGTCAAGATGTGTGTTTGTTTTGAGGACGTCTCTCTGGAGAGTCTTAGCAAAGAGGTCACACAGATAATCAGAGCAATTCTCAGAGACACTGAGAACAAGCTCGACAATTCCCTCCTGGCACTTTCCCTGTAGGAGATACCGCAAGACGTTTCTGTACATTGGGCACAGCGCTCTGCACGGTGTTAGCAGAGACTTTCCCGGGACAGTGAAACCCTATGTCAGAGACACTGAGAAGAAGCCCCAATGTTCCCTCCAGGCACTTTCAGTGTGGGTGCCTTCTCCACGTGGTTCCTGGTTTCACTGCGGCTCTGAAGAGAATGTTAGCCAAGAGGTAACCGGGACAGTGAAAACAGTACTCAAAGACAGGGAGAGCAAGCTCTCTCTTGGCACTTTGGATGTGGGACATACAGCGAGATGTGTGCTGCTTTTGCGTTTGGCTGTTGGGAGATTTACAGCACAAAGATATCTAGTTGATTTGAAGCAGTTGCGAGAAAGTCTAAACATAATCCCCACTTCTCCCTCCTGGCACTTTCCATGTGGGAGATATAGCAGGATGTATATTGGTTTTGAGGAGAACTCAACGGACAGTGTAGGGAGAAAAGGTCCTGGCTCCTTGAATGCCGTTTCTGGAGACACTGCGATCAATGTGGGAGATATGTCAAGATGTGTGTTTGTTTTGAGGACGTCTCTCTGGAGAGTCTTAGCAAAGAGGTCACACAGATAATCAGAGCAATTCTCAGAGACACTGAGAACAAGCTCGACAATTCCCTCCTGGCACTTTCCCTGTAGGAGATACCGCAAGACGTTTCTGTACATTGGGCACAGCGCTCTGCACGGTGTTAGCAGAGACTTTCCCGGGACAGTGAAACCCTATGTCAGAGACACTGAGAAGAAGCCCCAATGTTCCCTCCAGGCACTTTCAGTGTGGGTGCCTTCTCCACGTGGTTCCTGGTTTCACTGCAGCTCTGAAGAGAATGTTAGCAAAGAGGTAACCGGGACAGTGAAAACAGTACTCAAAGACAGGGAGAGCAAGCTCTCTCTTGGCACTTTGGATGTGGGACATGCAGCGAGATGTTTGCTGCTTTTGCGTTTGGCTGTTGGGAGATTTACAGCACAAAGATATCTAGTTGATTTGAAGCAGTTGCGAGAAAGTCTAAACATAATCCCCACTTCTCCCTCCTGGCACTTTCCATGTGGGAGATATAGCAGGATGTATATTGGTTTTGAGGAGAACTCAATGGACAGTGTAGGGAGAAAAGGTCCTGGCTCCTTGAATGCCGTTTCTGGAGACACTGCGATCAATGTGGGAGATATGTCAAGATGTGTGTTTGTTTTGAGGACGTCTCTCTGGAGAGTCTTAGCAAAGAGGTCACACAGATAATCAGAGCAATTCTCAGAGACACTGAGAACAAGCTCGACAATTCCCTCCTGGCACTTTCCCTGTAGGAGATACCGCAAGACGTTTCTGTACATTGGGCACAGCGCTCTGCACGGTGTTAGCAGAGACTTTCCCGGGACAGTGAAACCCTATGTCAGAGACACTGAGAAGAAGCCCCAATGTTCCCTCCAGGCACTTTCAGTGTGGGTGCCTTCTCCACGTGGTTCCTGGTTTCACTGCGGCTCTGAAGAGAATGTTAGCAAAGAGGTAACCGGGACAGTGAAAACAGTACTCAAAGACAGGGAGAGCAAGCTCTCTCTTGGCACTTTGGATGTGGGACATACAGCGAGATGTTTGCTGCTTTTGCGTTTGGCTGTTGGGAGATTTACAGCACAAAGATATCTAGTTGATTTGAAGCAGTTGCGAGAAAGTCTAAACATAATCCCCACTTCTCCCTCCTGGCACTTTCCATGTGGGAGATATAGCAGGATGTATATTGGTTTTGAGGAGAACTCAACGGACAGTGTAGGGAGAAAAGGTCCTGGCTCCTTGAATGCCGTTTCTGGAGACACTGCGATCAATGTGGGAGATATGTCAAGATGTGTGTTTGTTTTGAGGACGTCTCTCTGGAGAGTCTTAGCAAAGAGGTCACACAGATAATCAGAGCAATTCTCAGAGACACTGAGAACAAGCTCGACAATTCCCTCCTGGCACTTTCCCTGTAGGAGATACCGCAAGACGTTTCTGTACATTGGGCACAGCGCTCTGCACGGTGTTAGCAGAGACTTTCCCGGGACAGTGAAACCCTATGTCAGAGACACTGAGAAGAAGCCCCAATGTTCCCTCCAGGCACTTTCAGTGTGGGTGCCTTCTCCACGTGGTTCCTGGTTTCACTGCGGCTCTGAAGAGAATGTTAGCAAAGAGGTAACCGGGACAGTGAAAACAGTACTCAAAGACAGGGAGAGCAAGCTCTCTCTTGGCACTTTGGATGTGGGACATACAGCGAGATGTGTGCTGCTTTTGCGTTTGGCTGTTGGGAGATTTACAGCACAAAGATATCTAGTTGATTTGAAGCAGTTGCGAGAAAGTCTAAACATAATCCCCACTTCTCCCTCCTGGCACTTTCCATGTGGGAGATATAGCAGGATGTATATTGGTTTTGAGGAGAACTCAATGGACAGTGTAGGGAGAAAAGGTCCTGGCTCCTTGAATGCCGTTTCTGGAGACACTGCGATCAATGTGGGAGATATGTCAAGATGTGTGTTTGTTTTGAGGACGTCTCTCTGGAGAGTCTTAGCAAAGAGGTCACACAGATAATCAGAGCAATTCTCAGAGACACTGAGAACAAGCTCGACAATTCCCTCCTGGCACTTTCCCTGTAGGAGATACCGCAAGACGTTTCTGTACATTGGGCACAGCGCTCTGCACGGTGTTAGCAGAGACTTTCCCGGGACAGTGAAACCCTATGTCAGAGACACTGAGAAGAAGCCCCAATGTTCCCTCCAGGCACTTTCAGTGTGGGTGCCTTCTCCACGTGGTTCCTGGTTTCACTGCGGCTCTGAAGAGAATGTTAGCAAAGAGGTAACCGGGACAGTGAAAACAGTACTCAAAGACAGGGAGAGCAAGCTCTCTCTTGGCACTTTGGATGTGGGACATGCAGCGAGATGTTTGCTGCTTTTGCGTTTGGCTGTTGGGAGATTTACAGCACAAAGATATCTAGTTGATTTGAAGCAGTTGCGAGAAAGTCTAAACATAATCCCCACTTCTCCCTCCTGGCACTTTCCATGTGGGAGATATAGCAGGATGTATATTGGTTTTGAGGAGAACTCAATGGACAGTGTAGGGAGAAAAGGTCCTGGCTCCTTGAATGCCGTTTCTGGAGACACTGCGATCAATGTGGGAGATATGTCAAGATGTGTGTTTGTTTTGAGGACGTCTCTCTGGAGAGTCTTAGCAAAGAGGTCACACAGATAATCAGAGCAATTCTCAGAGACACTGAGAACAAGCTCGACAATTCCCTCCTGGCACTTTCCCTGTAGGAGATACCGCAAGACGTTTCTGTACATTGGGCACAGCGCTCTGCACGGTGTTAGCAGAGACTTTCCCGGGACAGTGAAACCCTATGTCAGAGACACTGAGAAGAAGCCCCAATGTTCCCTCCAGGCACTTTCAGTGTGGGTGCCTTCTCCACGTGGTTCCTGGTTTCACTGCGGCTCTGAAGAGAATGTTAGCAAAGAGGTAACCGGGACAGTGAAAACAGTACTCAAAGACAGGGAGAGCAAGCTCTCTCTTGGCACTTTGGATGTGGGACATACAGCGAGATGTTTGCTGCTTTTGCGTTTGGCTGTTGGGAGATTTACAGCACAAAGATATCTAGTTGATTTGAAGCAGTTGCGAGAAAGTCTAAACATAATCCCCACTTCTCCCTCCTGGCACTTTCCATGTGGGAGATATAGCAGGATGTATATTGGTTTTGAGGAGAACTCAACGGACAGTGTAGGGAGAAAAGGTCCTGGCTCCTTGAATGCCGTTTCTGGAGACACTGCGATCAATGTGGGAGATATGTCAAGATGTGTGTTTGTTTTGAGGACGTCTCTCTGGAGAGTCTTAGCAAAGAGGTCACACAGATAATCAGAGCAATTCTCAGAGACACTGAGAACAAGCTCGACAATTCCCTCCTGGCACTTTCCCTGTAGGAGATACCGCAAGACGTTTCTGTACATTGGGCACAGCGCTCTGCACGGTGTTAGCAGAGACTTTCCCGGGACAGTGAAACCCTATGTCAGAGACACTGAGAAGAAGCCCCAATGTTCCCTCCAGGCACTTTCAGTGTGGGTGCCTTCTCCACGTGGTTCCTGGTTTCACTGCGGCTCTGAAGAGAATGTTAGCAAAGAGGTAACCGGGACAGTGAAAACAGTACTCAAAGACAGGGAGAGCAAGCTCTCTCTTGGCACTTTGGATGTGGGACATACAGCGAGATGTGTGCTGCTTTTGCGTTTGGCTGTTGGGAGATTTACAGCACAAAGATATCTAGTTGATTTGAAGCAGTTGCGAGAAAGTCTAAACATAATCCCCACTTCTCCCTCCTGGCACTTTCCATGTGGGAGATATAGCAGGATGTATATTGGTTTTGAGGAGAACTCAATGGACAGTGTAGGGAGAAAAGGTCCTGGCTCCTTGAATGCCGTTTCTGGAGACACTGCGATCAATGTGGGAGATATGTCAAGATGTGTGTTTGTTTTGAGGACGTCTCTCTGGAGAGTCTTAGCAAAGAGGTCACACAGATAATCAGAGCAATTCTCAGAGACACTGAGAACAAGCTCGACAATTCCCTCCTGGCACTTTCCCTGTAGGAGATACCGCAAGACGTTTCTGTACATTGGGCACAGCGCTCTGCACGGTGTTAGCAGAGACTTTCCCGGGACAGTGAAACCCTATGTCAGAGACACTGAGAAGAAGCCCCAATGTTCCCTCCAGGCACTTTCAGTGTGGGTGCCTTCTCCACGTGGTTCCTGGTTTCACTGCGGCTCTGAAGAGAATGTTAGCAAAGAGGTAACCGGGACAGTGAAAACAGTACTCAAAGACAGGGAGAGCAAGCTCTCTCTTGGCACTTTGGATGTGGGACATACAGCGAGATGTTTGCTGCTTTTGCGTTTGGCTGTTGGGAGATTTACAGCACAAAGATATCTAGTTGATTTGAAGCAGTTGCGAGAAAGTCTAAACATAATCCCCACTTCTCCCTCCTGGCACTTTCCATGTGGGAGATATAGCAGGATGTATATTGGTTTTGAGGAGAACTCAACGGACAGTGTAGGGAGAAAAGGTCCTGGCTCCTTGAATGCCGTTTCTGGAGACACTGCGATCAATGTGGGAGATATGTCAAGATGTGTGTTTGTTTTGAGGACGTCTCTCTGGAGAGTCTTAGCAAAGAGGTCACAGGGATAATCAGAGCAATTCTCAGAGACACTGAGAACAAGCTCGACAATTCCCTCCTGGCACTTTCCCTGTAGGAGATACCGCAAGACGTTTCTGTACATTGGGCACAGCGCTCTGCACGGTGTTAGCAGAGACTTTCCCGGGACAGTGAAACCCTATGTCAGAGACACTGAGAAGAAGCCCCAATGTTCCCTCCAGGCACTTTCAGTGTGGGTGCCTTCTCCACGTGGTTCCTGGTTTCACTGCGGCTCTGAAGAGAATGTTAGCAAAGAGGTAACCGGGACAGTGAAAACAGTACTCAAAGACAGGGAGAGCAAGCTCTCTCTTGGCACTTTGGATGTGGGACATACAGCGAGATGTTTGCTGCTTTTGCGTTTGGCTGTTGGGAGATTTACAGCACAAAGATATCTAGTTGATTTGAAGCAGTTGCGAGAAAGTCTAAACATAATCCCCACTTCTCCCTCCTGGCACTTTCCATGTGGGAGATATAGCAGGATGTATATTGGTTTTGAGGAGAACTCAATGGACAGTGTAGGGAGAAAAGGTCCTGGCTCCTTGAATGCCGTTTCTGGAGACACTGCGATCAATGTGGGAGATATGTCAAGATGTGTGTTTGTTTTGAGGACGTCTCTCTGGAGAGTCTTAGCAAAGAGGTCACACAGATAATCAGAGCAATTCTCAGAGACACTGAGAACAAGCTCGACAATTCCCTCCTGGCACTTTCCCTGTAGGAGATACCGCAAGACGTTTCTGTACATTGGGCACAGCGCTCTGCACGGTGTTAGCAGAGACTTTCCCGGGACAGTGAAACCCTATGTCAGAGACACTGAGAAGAAGCCCCAATGTTCCCTCCAGGCACTTTCAGTGTGGGTGCCTTCTCCACGTGGTTCCTGGTTTCACTGCGGCTCTGAAGAGAATGTTAGCAAAGAGGTAACCGGGACAGTGAAAACAGTACTCAAAGACAGGGAGAGCAAGCTCTCTCTTGGCACTTTGGATGTGGGACATACAGCGAGATGTTTGCTGCTTTTGCGTTTGGCTGTTGGGAGATTTACAGCACAAAGATATCTAGTTGATTTGAAGCAGTTGCGAGAAAGTCTAAACATAATCCCCACTTCTCCCTCCTGGCACTTTCCATGTGGGAGATATAGCAGGATGTATATTGGTTTTGAGGAGAACTCAACGGACAGTGTAGGGAGAAAAGGTCCTGGCTCCTTGAATGCCGTTTCTGGAGACACTGCGATCAATGTGGGAGATATGTCAAGATGTGTGTTTGTTTTGAGGACGTCTCTCTGGAGAGTCTTAGCAAAGAGGTCACAGGGATAATCAGAGCAATTCTCAGAGACACTGAGAACAAGCTCGACAATTCCCTCCTGGCACTTTCCCTGTAGGAGATACCGCAAGACGTTTCTGTACATTGGGCACAGCGCTCTGCACGGTGTTAGCAGAGACTTTCCCGGGACAGTGAAACCCTATGTCAGAGACACTGAGAAGAAGCCCCAATGTTCCCTCCAGGCACTTTCAGTGTGGGTGCCTTCTCCACGTGGTTCCTGGTTTCACTGCGGCTCTGAAGAGAATGTTAGCAAAGAGGTAACCGGGACAGTGAAAACAGTACTCAAAGACAGGGAGAGCAAGCTCTCTCTTGGCACTTTGGATGTGGGACATACAGCGAGATGTTTGCTGCTTTTGCGTTTGGCTGTTGGGAGATTTACAGCACAAAGATATCTAGTTGATTTGAAGCAGTTGCGAGAAAGTCTAAACATAATCCCCACTTCTCCCTCCTGGCACTTTCCATGTGGGAGATATAGCAGGATGTATATTGGTTTTGAGGAGAACTCAATGGACAGTGTAGGGAGAAAAGGTCCTGGCTCCTTGAATGCCGTTTCTGGAGACACTGCGATCAATGTGGGAGATATGTCAAGATGTGTGTTTGTTTTGAGGACGTCTCTCTGGAGAGTCTTAGCAAAGAGGTCACACAGATAATCAGAGCAATTCTCAGAGACACTGAGAACAAGCTCGACAATTCCCTCCTGGCACTTTCCCTGTAGGAGATACCGCAAGACGTTTCTGTACATTGGGCACAGCGCTCTGCACGGTGTTAGCAGAGACTTTCCCGGGACAGTGAAACCCTATGTCAGAGACACTGAGAAGAAGCCCCAATGTTCCCTCCAGGCACTTTCAGTGTGGGTGCCTTCTCCACGTGGTTCCTGGTTTCACTGCGGCTCTGAAGAGAATGTTAGCAAAGAGGTAACCGGGACAGTGAAAACAGTACTCAAAGACAGGGAGAGCAAGCTCTCTCTTGGCACTTTGGATGTGGGACATACAGCGAGATGTGTGCTGCTTTTGCGTTTGGCTGTTGGGAGATTTACAGCACAAAGATATCTAGTTGATTTGAAGCAGTTGCGAGAAAGTCTAAACATAATCCCCACTTCTCCCTCCTGGCACTTTCCATGTGGGAGATATAGCAGGATGTATATTGGTTTTGAGGAGAACTCAATGGACAGTGTAGGGAGAAAAGGTCCTGGCTCCTTGAATGCCGTTTCTGGAGACACTGCGATCAATGTGGGAGATATGTCAAGATGTGTGTTTGTTTTGAGGACGTCTCTCTGGAGAGTCTTAGCAAAGAGGTCACACAGATAATCAGAGCAATTCTCAGAGACACTGAGAACAAGCTCGACAATTCCCTCCTGGCACTTTCCCTGTAGGAGATACCGCAAGACGTTTCTGTACATTGGGCACAGCGCTCTGCACGGTGTTAGCAGAGACTTTCCCGGGACAGTGAAACCCTATGTCAGAGACACTGAGAAGAAGCCCCAATGTTCCCTCCAGGCACTTTCAGTGTGGGTGCCTTCTCCACGTGGTTCCTGGTTTCACTGCGGCTCTGAAGAGAATGTTAGCAAAGAGGTAACCGGGACAGTGAAAACAGTACTCAAAGACAGGGAGAGCAAGCTCTCTCTTGGCACTTTGGATGTGGGACATACAGCGAGATGTTTGCTGCTTTTGCGTTTGGCTGTTGGGAGATTTACAGCACAAAGATATCTAGTTGATTTGAAGCAGTTGCGAGAAAGTCTAAACATAATCCCCACTTCTCCCTCCTGGCACTTTCCATGTGGGAGATATAGCAGGATGTATATTGGTTTTGAGGAGAACTCAATGGACAGTGTAGGGAGAAAAGGTCCTGGCTCCTTGAATGCCGTTTCTGGAGACACTGCGATCAATGTGGGAGATATGTCAAGATGTGTGTTTGTTTTGAGGACGTCTCTCTGGAGAGTCTTAGCAAAGAGGTCACACAGATAATCAGAGCAATTCTCAGAGACACTGAGAACAAGCTCGACAATTCCCTCCTGGCACTTTCCCTGTAGGAGATACCGCAAGACGTTTCTGTACATTGGGCACAGCGCTCTGCACGGTGTTAGCAGAGACTTTCCCGGGACAGTGAAACCCTATGTCAGAGACACTGAGAAGAAGCCCCAATGTTCCCTCCAGGCACTTTCAGTGTGGGTGCCTTCTCCACGTGGTTCCTGGTTTCACTGCGGCTCTGAAGAGAATGTTAGCAAAGAGGTAACCGGGACAGTGAAAACAGTACTCAAAGACAGGGAGAGCAAGCTCTCTCTTGGCACTTTGGATGTGGGACATACAGCGAGATGTTTGCTGCTTTTGCGTTTGGCTGTTGGGAGATTTACAGCACAAAGATATCTAGTTGATTTGAAGCAGTTGCGAGAAAGTCTAAACATAATCCCCACTTCTCCCTCCTGGCACTTTCCATGTGGGAGATATAGCAGGATGTATATTGGTTTTGAGGAGAACTCAACGGACAGTGTAGGGAGAAAAGGTCCTGGCTCCTTGAATGCCGTTTCTGGAGACACTGCGATCAATGTGGGAGATATGTCAAGATGTGTGTTTGTTTTGAGGACGTCTCTCTGGAGAGTCTTAGCAAAGAGGTCACACAGATAATCAGAGCAATTCTCAGAGACACTGAGAACAAGCTCGACAATTCCCTCCTGGCACTTTCCCTGTAGGAGATACCGCAAGACGTTTCTGTACATTGGGCACAGCGCTCTGCACGGTGTTAGCAGAGACTTTCCCGGGACAGTGAAACCCTATGTCAGAGACACTGAGAAGAAGCCCCAATGTTCCCTCCAGGCACTTTCAGTGTGGGTGCCTTCTCCACGTGGTTCCTGGTTTCACTGCAGCTCTGAAGAGAATGTTAGCAAAGAGGTAACCGGGACAGTGAAAACAGTACTCAAAGACAGGGAGAGCAAGCTCTCTCTTGGCACTTTGGATGTGGGACATACAGCGAGATGTTTGCTGCTTTTGCGTTTGGCTGTTGGGAGATTTACAGCACAAAGATATCTAGTTGATTTGAAGCAGTTGCGAGAAAGTCTAAACATAATCCCCACTTCTCCCTCCTGGCACTTTCCATGTGGGAGATATAGCAGGATGTATATTGGTTTTGAGGAGAACTCAATGGACAGTGTAGGGAGAAAAGGTCCTGGCTCCTTGAATGCCGTTTCTGGAGACACTGCGATCAATGTGGGAGATATGTCAAGATGTGTGTTTGTTTTGAGGACGTCTCTCTGGAGAGTCTTAGCAAAGAGGTCACACAGATAATCAGAGCAATTCTCAGAGACACTGAGAACAAGCTCGACAATTCCCTCCTGGCACTTTCCCTGTAGGAGATACCGCAAGACGTTTCTGTACATTGGGCACAGCGCTCTGCACGGTGTTAGCAGAGACTTTCCCGGGACAGTGAAACCCTATGTCAGAGACACTGAGAAGAAGCCCCAATGTTCCCTCCAGGCACTTTCAGTGTGGGTGCCTTCTCCACGTGGTTCCTGGTTTCACTGCGGCTCTGAAGAGAATGTTAGCAAAGAGGTAACCGGGACAGTGAAAACAGTACTCAAAGACAGGGAGAGCAAGCTCTCTCTTGGCACTTTGGATGTGGGACATACAGCGAGATGTTTGCTGCTTTTGCGTTTGGCTGTTGGGAGATTTACAGCACAAAGATATCTAGTTGATTTGAAGCAGTTCCGAGAAAGTCTAAACATAATCGCCACTTCTCCCTCCTGGCACTTTCCATGTGGGAGATATAGCAGGATGTATATTGGTTTTGAGGAGAACTCAACGGACAGTGTAGGGAGAAAAGGTCCTGGCTCCTTGAATGCCGTTTCTGGAGACACTGCGATCAATGTGGGAGATATGTCAAGATGTGTGTTTGTTTTGAGGACGTCTCTCTGGAGAGTCTTAGCAAAGAGGTCACACAGATAATCAGAGCAATTCTCAGAGACACTGAGAACAAGCTCGACAATTCCCTCCTGGCACTTTCCCTGTAGGAGATACCGCAAGACGTTTCTGTACATTGGGCACAGCGCTCTGCACGGTGTTAGCAGAGACTTTCCCGGGACAGTGAAACCCTATGTCAGAGACACTGAGAAGAAGCCCCAATGTTCCCTCCAGGCACTTTCAGTGTGGGTGCCTTCTCCACGTGGTTCCTGGTTTCACTGCAGCTCTGAAGAGAATGTTAGCAAAGAGGTAACCGGGACAGTGAAAACAGTACTCAAAGACAGGGAGAGCAAGCTCTCTCTTGGCACTTTGGATGTGGGACATACAGCGAGATGTTTGCTGCTTTTGCGTTTGGCTGTTGGGAGATTTACAGCACAAAGATATCTAGTTGATTTGAAGCAGTTGCGAGAAAGTCTAAACATAATCCCCACTTCTCCCTCCTGGCACTTTCCATGTGGGAGATATAGCAGGATGTATATTGGTTTTGAGGAGAACTCAATGGACAGTGTAGGGAGAAAAGGTCCTGGCTCCTTGAATGCCGTTTCTGGAGACACTGCGATCAATGTGGGAGATATGTCAAGATGTGTGTTTGTTTTGAGGACGTCTCTCTGGAGAGTCTTAGCAAAGAGGTCACACAGATAATCAGAGCAATTCTCAGAGACACTGAGAACAAGCTCGACAATTCCCTCCTGGCACTTTCCCTGTAGGAGATACCGCAAGACGTTTCTGTACATTGGGCACAGCGCTCTGCACGGTGTTAGCAGAGACTTTCCCGGGACAGTGAAACCCTATGTCAGAGACACTGAGAAGAAGCCCCAATGTTCCCTCCAGGCACTTTCAGTGTGGGTGCCTTCTCCACGTGGTTCCTGGTTTCACTGCGGCTCTGAAGAGAATGTTAGCAAAGAGGTAACCGGGACAGTGAAAACAGTACTCAAAGACAGGGAGAGCAAGCTCTCTCTTGGCACTTTGGATGTGGGACATACAGCGAGATGTTTGCTGCTTTTGCGTTTGGCTGTTGGGAGATTTACAGCACAAAGATATCTAATTGATTTGAAGCAGTTGCGAGAAAGTCTAAACATAATCCCCACTTCTCCCTCCTGGCACTTTCCATGTGGGAGATATAGCAGGATGTATATTGGTTTTGAGGAGAACTCAACGGACAGTGTAGGGAGAAAAGGTCCTGGCTCCTTGAATGCCGTTTCTGGAGACACTGCGATCAATGTGGGAGATATGTCAAGATGTGTGTTTGTTTTGAGGACGTCTCTCTGGAGAGTCTTAGCAAAGAGGTCACACAGATAATCAGAGCAATTCTCAGAGACACTGAGAACAAGCTCGACAATTCCCTCCTGGCACTTTCCCTGTAGGAGATACCGCAAGACGTTTCTGTACATTGGGCACAGCGCTCTGCACGGTGTTAGCAGAGACTTTCCCGGGACAGTGAAACCCTATGTCAGAGACACTGAGAAGAAGCCCCAATGTTCCCTCCAGGCACTTTCAGTGTGGGTGCCTTCTCCACGTGGTTCCTGGTTTCACTGCGGCTCTGAAGAGAATGTTAGCAAAGAGGTAACCGGGACAGTGAAAACAGTACTCAAAGACAGGGAGAGCAAGCTCTCTCTTGGCACTTTGGATGTGGGACATACAGCGAGATGTTTGCTGCTTTTGCGTTTGGCTGTTGGGAGATTTACAGCACAAAGATATCTAGTTGATTTGAAGCAGTTGCGAGAAAGTCTAAACATAATCCCCACTTCTCCCTCCTGGCACTTTCCATGTGGGAGATATAGCAGGATGTATATTGGTTTTGAGGAGAACTCAACGGACAGTGTAGGGAGAAAAGGTCCTGGCTCCTTGAATGCCGTTTCTGGAGACACTGCGATCAATGTGGGAGATATGTCAAGATGTGTGTTTGTTTTGAGGACGTCTCTCTGGAGAGTCTTAGCAAAGAGGCCACACAGATAATCAGAGCAATTCTCAGAGACACTGAGAACAAGCTCGACAATTCCCTCCTGGCACTTTCCCTGTAGGAGATACCGCAAGACGTTTCTGTACATTGGGCACAGCGCTCTGCACGGTGTTAGCAGAGACTTTCCCGGGACAGTGAAACCCTATGTCAGAGACACTGAGAAGAAGCCCCAATGTTCCCTCCAGGCACTTTCAGTGTGGGTGCCTTCTCCACGTGGTTCCTGGTTTCACTGCGGCTCTGAAGAGAATGTTAGCAAAGAGGTAACCGGGACAGTGAAAACAGTACTCAAAGACAGGGAGAGCAAGCTCTCTCTTGGCACTTTGGATGTGGGACATACAGCGAGATGTTTGCTGCTTTTGCGTTTGGCTGTTGGGAGATTTACAGCACAAAGATATCTAGTTGATTTGAAGCAGTTGCGAGAAAGTCTAAACATAATCCCCACTTCTCCCTCCTGGCACTTTCCATGTGGGAGATATAGCAGGATGTATATTGGTTTTGAGGAGAACTCAACGGACAGTGTAGGGAGAAAAGGTCCTGGCTCCTTGAATGCCGTTTCTGGAGACACTGCGATCAATGTGGGAGATATGTCAAGATGTGTGTTTGTTTTGAGGACGTCTCTCTGGAGAGTCTTAGCAAAGAGGTCACACAGATAATCAGAGCAATTCTCAGAGACACTGAGAACAAGCTCGACAATTCCCTCCTGGCACTTTCCCTGTAGGAGATACCGCAAGACGTTTCTGTACATTGGGCACAGCGCTCTGCACGGTGTTAGCAGAGACTTTCCCGGGACAGTGAAACCCTATGTCAGAGACACTGAGAAGAAGCCCCAATGTTCCCTCCAGGCACTTTCAGTGTGGGTGCCTTCTCCACGTGGTTCCTGGTTTCACTGCGGCTCTGAAGAGAATGTTAGCAAAGAGGTAACCGGGACAGTGAAAACAGTACTCAAAGACAGGGAGAGCAAGCTCTCTCTTGGCACTTTGGATGTGGGACATACAGCGAGATGTTTGCTGCTTTTGCGTTTGGCTGTTGGGAGATTTACAGCACAAAGATATCTAGTTGATTTGAAGCAGTTGCGAGAAAGTCTAAACATAATCCCCACTTCTCCCTCCTGGCACTTTCCATGTGGGAGATATAGCAGGATGTATATTGGTTTTGAGGAGAACTCAATGGACAGTGTAGGGAGAAAAGGTCCTGGCTCCTTGAATGCCGTTTCTGGAGACACTGCGATCAATGTGGGAGATATGTCAAGATGTGTGTTTGTTTTGAGGACGTCTCTCTGGAGAGTCTTAGCAAAGAGGTCACACAGATAATCAGAGCAATTCTCAGAGACACTGAGAACAAGCTCGACAATTCCCTCCTGGCACTTTCCCTGTAGGAGATACCGCAAGACGTTTCTGTACATTGGGCACAGCGCTCTGCACGGTGTTAGCAGAGACTTTCCCGGGACAGTGAAACCCTATGTCAGAGACACTGAGAAGAAGCCCCAATGTTCCCTCCAGGCACTTTCAGTGTGGGTGCCTTCTCCACGTGGTTCCTGGTTTCACTGCGGCTCTGAAGAGAATGTTAGCAAAGAGGTAACCGGGACAGTGAAAACAGTACTCAAAGACAGGGAGAGCAAGCTCTCTCTTGGCACTTTGGATGTGGGACATACAGCGAGATGTTTGCTGCTTTTGCGTTTGGCTGTTGGGAGATTTACAGCACAAAGATATCTAGTTGATTTGAAGCAGTTGCGAGAAAGTCTAAACATAATCCCCACTTCTCCCTCCTGGCACTTTCCATGTGGGAGATATAGCAGGATGTATATTGGTTTTGAGGAGAACTCAATGGACAGTGTAGGGAGAAAAGGTCCTGGCTCCTTGAATGCCGTTTCTGGAGACACTGCGATCAATGTGGGAGATATGTCAAGATGTGTGTTTGTTTTGAGGACGTCTCTCTGGAGAGTCTTAGCAAAGAGGTCACACAGATAATCAGAGCAATTCTCAGAGACACTGAGAACAAGCTCGACAATTCCCTCCTGGCACTTTCCCTGTAGGAGATACCGCAAGACGTTTCTGTACATTGGGCACAGCGCTCTGCACGGTGTTAGCAGAGACTTTCCCGGGACAGTGAAACCCTATGTCAGAGACACTGAGAAGAAGCCCCAATGTTCCCTCCAGGCACTTTCAGTGTGGGTGCCTTCTCCACGTGGTTCCTGGTTTCACTGCGGCTCTGAAGAGAATGTTAGCAAAGAGGTAACCGGGACAGTGAAAACAGTACTCAAAGACAGGGAGAGCAAGCTCTCTCTTGGCACTTTGGATGTGGGACATACAGCGAGATGTTTGCTGCTTTTGCGTTTGGCTGTTGGGAGATTTACAGCACAAAGATATCTAGTTGATTTGAAGCAGTTGCGAGAAAGTGTAAACATAATCCCCACTTCTCCCTCCTGGCACTTTCCATGTGGGAGATATAGCAGGATGTATATTGGTTTTGAGGAGAACTCAACGGACAGTGTAGGGAGAAAAGGTCCTGGCTCCTTGAATGCCGTTTCTGGAGACACTGCGATCAATGTGGGAGATATGTCAAGATGTGTGTTTGTTTTGAGGACGTCTCTCTGGAGAGTCTTAGCAAAGAGGTCACACAGATAATCAGAGCAATTCTCAGAGACACTGAGAACAAGCTCGACAATTCCCTCCTGGCACTTTCCCTGTAGGAGATACCGCAAGACGTTTCTGTACATTGGGCACAGCGCTCTGCACGGTGTTAGCAGAGACTTTCCCGGGACAGTGAAACCCTATGTCAGAGACACTGAGAAGAAGCCCCAATGTTCCCTCCAGGCACTTTCAGTGTGGGTGCCTTCTCCACGTGGTTCCTGGTTTCACTGCGGCTCTGAAGAGAATGTTAGCAAAGAGGTAACCGGGACAGTGAAAACAGTACTCAAAGACAGGGAGAGCAAGCTCTCTCTTGGCACTTTGGATGTGGGACATACAGCGAGATGTTTGCTGCTTTTGCGTTTGGCTGTTGGGAGATTTACAGCACAAAGATATCTAGTTGATTTGAAGCAGTTGCGAGAAAGTCTAAACATAATCCCCACTTCTCCCTCCTGGCACTTTCCATGTGGGAGATATAGCAGGATGTATATTGGTTTTGAGGAGAACTCAATGGACAGTGTAGGGAGAAAAGGTCCTGGCTCCTTGAATGCCGTTTCTGGAGACACTGCGATCAATGTGGGAGATATGTCAAGATGTGTGTTTGTTTTGAGGACGTCTCTCTGGAGAGTCTTAGCAAAGAGGTCACACAGATAATCAGAGCAATTCTCAGAGACACTGAGAACAAGCTCGACAATTCCCTCCTGGCACTTTCCCTGTAGGAGATACCGCAAGACGTTTCTGTACATTGGGCACAGCGCTCTGCACGGTGTTAGCAGAGACTTTCCCGGGACAGTGAAACCCTATGTCAGAGACACTGAGAAGAAGCCCCAATGTTCCCTCCAGGCACTTTCAGTGTGGGTGCCTTCTCCACGTGGTTCCTGGTTTCACTGCGGCTCTGAAGAGAATGTTAGCAAAGAGGTAACCGGGACAGTGAAAACAGTACTCAAAGACAGGGAGAGCAAGCTCTCTCTTGGCACTTTGGATGTGGGACATACAGCGAGATGTTTGCTGCTTTTGCGTTTGGCTGTTGGGAGATTTACAGCACAAAGATATCTAGTTGATTTGAAGCAGTTGCGAGAAAGTCTAAACATAATCCCCACTTCTCCCTCCTGGCACTTTCCATGTGGGAGATATAGCAGGATGTATATTGGTTTTGAGGAGAACTCAACGGACAGTGTAGGGAGAAAAGGTCCTGGCTCCTTGAATGCCGTTTCTGGAGACACTGCGATCAATGTGGGAGATATGTCAAGATGTGTGTTTGTTTTGAGGACGTCTCTCTGGAGAGTCTTAGCAAAGAGGTCACACAGATAATCAGAGCAATTCTCAGAGACACTGAGAACAAGCTCGACAATTCCCTCCTGGCACTTTCCCTGTAGGAGATACCGCAAGACGTTTCTGTACATTGGGCACAGCGCTCTGCACGGTGTTAGCAGAGACTTTCCCGGGACAGTGAAACCCTATGTCAGAGACACTGAGAAGAAGCCCCAATGTTCCCTCCAGGCACTTTCAGTGTGGGTGCCTTCTCCACGTGGTTCCTGGTTTCACTGCGGCTCTGAAGAGAATGTTAGCAAAGAGGTAACCGGGACAGTGAAAACAGTACTCAAAGACAGGGAGAGCAAGCTCTCTCTTGGCACTTTGGATGTGGGACATACAGCGAGATGTTTGCTGCTTTTGCGTTTGGCTGTTGGGAGATTTACAGCACAAAGATATCTAGTTGATTTGAAGCAGTTGCGAGAAAGTCTAAACATAATCCCCACTTCTCCCTCCTGGCACTTTCCATGTGGGAGATATAGCAGGATGTATATTGGTTTTGAGGAGAACTCAACGGACAGTGTAGGGAGAAAAGGTCCTGGCTCCTTGAATGCCGTTTCTGGAGACACTGCGATCAATGTGGGAGATATGTCAAGATGTGTGTTTGTTTTGAGGACGTCTCTCTGGAGAGTCTTAGCAAAGAGGTCACACAGATAATCAGAGCAATTCTCAGAGACACTGAGAACAAGCTCGACAATTCCCTCCTGGCACTTTCCCTGTAGGAGATACCGCAAGACGTTTCTGTACATTGGGCACAGCGCTCTGCACGGTGTTAGCAGAGACTTTCCCGGGACAGTGAAACCCTATGTCAGAGACACTGAGAAGAAGCCCCAATGTTCCCTCCAGGCACTTTCAGTGTGGGTGCCTTCTCCACGTGGTTCCTGGTTTCACTGCAGCTCTGAAGAGAATGTTAGCAAAGAGGTAACCGGGACAGTGAAAACAGTACTCAAAGACAGGGAGAGCAAGCTCTCTCTTGGCACTTTGGATGTGGGACATACAGCGAGATGTTTGCTGCTTTTGCGTTTGGCTGTTGGGAGATTTACAGCACAAAGATATCTAGTTGATTTGAAGCAGTTGCGAGAAAGTCTAAACATAATCCCCACTTCTCCCTCCTGGCACTTTCCATGTGGGAGATATAGCAGGATGTATATTGGTTTTGAGGAGAACTCAATGGACAGTGTAGGGAGAAAAGGTCCTGGCTCCTTGAATGCCGTTTCTGGAGACACTGCGATCAATGTGGGAGATATGTCAAGATGTGTGTTTGTTTTGAGGACGTCTCTCTGGAGAGTCTTAGCAAAGAGGTCACACAGATAATCAGAGCAATTCTCAGAGACACTGAGAACAAGCTCGACAATTCCCTCCTGGCACTTTCCCTGTAGGAGATACCGCAAGACGTTTCTGTACATTGGGCACAGCGCTCTGCACGGTGTTAGCAGAGACTTTCCCGGGACAGTGAAACCCTATGTCAGAGACACTGAGAAGAAGCCCCAATGTTCCCTCCAGGCACTTTCAGTGTGGGTGCCTTCTCCACGTGGTTCCTGGTTTCACTGCGGCTCTGAAGAGAATGTTAGCCAAGAGGTAACCGGGACAGTGAAAACAGTACTCAAAGACAGGGAGAGCAAGCTCTCTCTTGGCACTTTGGATGTGGGACATACAGCGAGATGTTTGCTGCTTTTGCGTTTGGCTGTTGGGAGATTTACAGCACAAAGATATCTAGTTGATTTGAAGCAGTTGCGAGAAAGTCTAAACATAATCCCCACTTCTCCCTCCTGGCACTTTCCATGTGGGAGATATAGCAGGATGTATATTGGTTTTGAGGAGAACTCAATGGACAGTGTAGGGAGAAAAGGTCCTGGCTCCTTGAATGCCGTTTCTGGAGACACTGCGATCAATGTGGGAGATATGTCAAGATGTGTGTTTGTTTTGAGGACGTCTCTCTGGAGAGTCTTAGCAAAGAGGTCACACAGATAATCAGAGCAATTCTCAGAGACACTGAGAACAAGCTCGACAATTCCCTCCTGGCACTTTCCCTGTAGGAGATACCGCAAGACGTTTCTGTACATTGGGCACAGCGCTCTGCACGGTGTTAGCAGAGACTTTCCCGGGACAGTGAAACCCTATGTCAGAGACACTGAGAAGAAGCCCCAATGTTCCCTCCAGGCACTTTCAGTGTGGGTGCCTTCTCCACGTGGTTCCTGGTTTCACTGCGGCTCTGAAGAGAATGTTAGCAAAGAGGTAACCGGGACAGTGAAAACAGTACTCAAAG
Organism: Chroicocephalus ridibundus; assembly: GCF_963924245.1. Taxonomy (NCBI): domain Eukaryota; kingdom Metazoa; phylum Chordata; class Aves; order Charadriiformes; family Laridae; genus Chroicocephalus; species Chroicocephalus ridibundus. Next base: position 472,585 of record NW_026961237.1, on the reverse strand, counting down.
ACAGGGAGAGCAAGCTCTCTCTTGGCACTTTGGATGTGGGACATACAGCGAGATGTTTGCTGCTTTTGCGTTTGGCTGTTGGGAGATTTACAGCACAAAGATATCTAGTTGATTTGAAGCAGTTGCGAGAAAGTCTAAACATAATCCCCACTTCTCCCTCCTGGCACTTTCCATGTGGGAGATATAGCAGGATGTATATTGGTTTTGAGGAGAACTCAACGGACAGTGTAGGGAGAAAAGGTCCTGGCTCCTTGAATGCCGTTTCTGGAGACACTGCGATCAATGTGGGAGATATGTCAAGATGTGTGTTTGTTTTGAGGACGTCTCTCTGGAGAGTCTTAGCAAAGAGGTCACACAGATAATCAGAGCAATTCTCAGAGACACTGAGAACAAGCTCGACAATTCCCTCCTGGCACTTTCCCTGTAGGAGATACCGCAAGACGTTTCTGTACATTGGGCACAGCGCTCTGCACGGTGTTAGCAGAGACTTTCCCGGGACAGTGAAACCCTATGTCAGAGACACTGAGAAGAAGCCCCAATGTTCCCTCCAGGCACTTTCAGTGTGGGTGCCTTCTCCACGTGGTTCCTGGTTTCACTGCGGCTCTGAAGAGAATGTTAGCAAAGAGGTAACCGGGACAGTGAAAACAGTACTCAAAGACAGGGAGAGCAAGCTCTCTCTTGGCACTTTGGATGTGGGACATACAGCGAGATGTTTGCTGCTTTTGCGTTTGGCTGTTGGGAGATTTACAGCACAAAGATATCTAGTTGATTTGAAGCAGTTGCGAGAAAGTCTAAACATAATCCCCACTTCTCCCTCCTGGCACTTTCCATGTGGGAGATATAGCAGGATGTATATTGGTTTTGAGGAGAACTCAACGGACAGTGTAGGGAGAAAAGGTCCTGGCTCCTTGAATGCCGTTTCTGGAGACACTGCGATCAATGTGGGAGATATGTCAAGATGTGTGTTTGTTTTGAGGACGTCTCTCTGGAGAGTCTTAGCAAAGAGGTCACACAGATAATCAGAGCAATTCTCAGAGACACTGAGAACAAGCTCGACAATTCCCTCCTGGCACTTTCCCTGTAGGAGATACCGCAAGACGTTTCTGTACATTGGGCACAGCGCTCTGCACGGTGTTAGCAGAGACTTTCCCGGGACAGTGAAACCCTATGTCAGAGACACTGAGAAGAAGCCCCAATGTTCCCTCCAGGCACTTTCAGTGTGGGTGCCTTCTCCACGTGGTTCCTGGTTTCACTGCAGCTCTGAAGAGAATGTTAGCAAAGAGGTAACCGGGACAGTGAAAACAGTACTCAAAGACAGGGAGAGCAAGCTCTCTCTTGGCACTTTGGATGTGGGACATACAGCGAGATGTTTGCTGCTTTTGCGTTTGGCTGTTGGGAGATTTACAGCACAAAGATATCTAGTTGATTTGAAGCAGTTGCGAGAAAGTCTAAACATAATCCCCACTTCTCCCTCCTGGCACTATCCATGTGGGAGATATAGCAGGATGTATATTGGTTTTGAGGAGAACTCAACGGACAGTGTAGGGAGAAACGGTCCTGGCTCCTTGAATGCCGTTTCTGGAGACACTGCGATCAATGTGGGAGATATGTCAAGATGTGTGTTTGTTTTGAGGACGTCTCTCTGGAGAGTCTTAGCAAAGAGGTCACACAGATAATCAGAGCAATTCTCAGAGACACTGAGAACAAGCTCGACAATTCCCTCCTGGCACTTTCCCTGTAGGAGATACCGCAAGACGTTTCTGTACATTGGGCACAGCGCTCTGCACGGTGTTAGCAGAGACTTTCCCGGGACAGTGAAACCCTATGTCAGAGACACTGAGAAGAAGCCCCAATGTTCCCTCCAGGCACTTTCAGTGTGGGTGCCTTCTCCACGTGGTTCCTGGTTTCACTGCGGCTCTGAAGAGAATGTTAGCAAAGAGGTAACCGGGACAGTGAAAACAGTACTCAAAGACAGGGAGAGCAAGCTCTCTCTTGGCACTTTGGATGTGGGACATACAGCGAGATGTTTGCTGCTTTTGCGTTTGGCTGTTGGGAGATTTACAGCACAAAGATATCTAGTTGATTTGAAGCAGTTGCGAGAAAGTCTAAACATAATCCCCACTTCTCCCTCCTGGCACTTTCCATGTGGGAGATATAGCAGGATGTATATTGGTTTTGAGGAGAACTCAACGGACAGTGTAGGGAGAAAAGGTCCTGGCTCCTTGAATGCCGTTTCTGGAGACACTGCGATCAATGTGGGAGATATGTCAAGATGTGTGTTTGTTTTGAGGACGTCTCTCTGGAGAGTCTTAGCAAAGAGGTCACACAGATAATCAGAGCAATTCTCAGAGACACTGAGAACAAGCTCGACAATTCCCTCCTGGCACTTTCCCTGTAGGAGATACCGCAAGACGTTTCTGTACATTGGGCACAGCGCTCTGCACGGTGTTAGCAGAGACTTTCCCGGGACAGTGAAACCCTATGTCAGAGACACTGAGAAGAAGCCCCAATGTTCCCTCCAGGCACTTTCAGTGTGGGTGCCTTCTCCACGTGGTTCCTGGTTTCACTGCGGCTCTGAAGAGAATGTTAGCAAAGAGGTAACCGGGACAGTGAAAACAGTACTCAAAGACAGGGAGAGCAAGCTCTCTCTTGGCACTTTGGATGTGGGACATACAGCGAGATGTTTGCTGCTTTTGCGTTTGGCTGTTGGGAGATTTACAGCACAAAGATATCTAGTTGATTTGAAGCAGTTGCGAGAAAGTCTAAACATAATCCCCACTTCTCCCTCCTGGCACTTTCCATGTGGGAGATATAGCAGGATGTATATTGGTTTTGAGGAGAACTCAACGGACAGTGTAGGGAGAAAAGGTCCTGGCTCCTTGAATGCCGTTTCTGGAGACACTGCGATCAATGTGGGAGATATGTCAAGATGTGTGTTTGTTTTGAGGACGTCTCTCTGGAGAGTCTTAGCAAAGAGGTCACACAGATAATCAGAGCAATTCTCAGAGACACTGAGAACAAGCTCGACAATTCCCTCCTGGCACTTTCCCTGTAGGAGATACCGCAAGACGTTTCTGTACATTGGGCACAGCGCTCTGCACGGTGTTAGCAGAGACTTTCCCGGGACAGTGAAACCCTATGTCAGAGACACTGAGAAGAAGCCCCAATGTTCCCTCCAGGCACTTTCAGTGTGGGTGCCTTCTCCACGTGGTTCCTGGTTTCACTGCGGCTCTGAAGAGAATGTTAGCAAAGAGGTAACCGGGACAGTGAAAACAGTACTCAAAGACAGGGAGAGCAAGCTCTCTCTTGGCACTTTGGATGTGGGACATACAGCGAGATGTTTGCTGCTTTTGCGTTTGGCTGTTGGGAGATTTACAGCACAAAGATATCTAGTTGATTTGAAGCAGTTGCGAGAAAGTCTAAACATAATCCCCACTTCTCCCTCCTGGCACTTTCCATGTGGGAGATATAGCAGGATGTATATTGGTTTTGAGGAGAACTCAACGGACAGTGTAGGGAGAAAAGGTCCTGGCTCCTTGAATGCCGTTTCTGGAGACACTGCGATCAATGTGGGAGATATGTCAAGATGTGTGTTTGTTTTGAGGACGTCTCTCTGGAGAGTCTTAGCAAAGAGGTCACACAGATAATCAGAGCAATTCTCAGAGACACTGAGAACAAGCTCGACAATTCCCTCCTGGCACTTTCCCTGTAGGAGATACCGCAAGACGTTTCTGTACATTGGGCACAGCGCTCTGCACGGTGTTAGCAGAGACTTTCCCGGGACAGTGAAACCCTATGTCAGAGACACTGAGAAGAAGCCCCAATGTTCCCTCCAGGCACTTTCAGTGTGGGTGCCTTCTCCACGTGGTTCCTGGTTTCACTGCGGCTCTGAAGAGAATGTTAGCAAAGAGGTAACCGGGACAGTGAAAACAGTACTCAAAGACAGGGAGAGCAAGCTCTCTCTTGGCACTTTGGATGTGGGACATACAGCGAGATGTGTGCTGCTTTTGCGTTTGGCTGTTGGGAGATTTACAGCACAAAGATATCTAGTTGATTTGAAGCAGTTGCGAGAAAGTCTAAACATAATCCCCACTTCTCCCTCCTGGCACTTTCCATGTGGGAGATATAGCAGGATGTATATTGGTTTTGAGGAGAACTCAACGGACAGTGTAGGGAGAAAAGGTCCTGGCTCCTTGAATGCCGTTTCTGGAGACACTGCGATCAATGTGGGAGATATGTCAAGATGTGTGTTTGTTTTGAGGACGTCTCTCTGGAGAGTCTTAGCAAAGAGGTCACACAGATAATCAGAGCAATTCTCAGAGACACTGAGAACAAGCTCGACAATTCCCTCCTGGCACTTTCCCTGTAGGAGATACCGCAAGACGTTTCTGTACATTGGGCACAGCGCTCTGCACGGTGTTAGCAGAGACTTTCCCGGGACAGTGAAACCCTATGTCAGAGACACTGAGAAGAAGCCCCAATGTTCCCTCCAGGCACTTTCAGTGTGGGTGCCTTCTCCACGTGGTTCCTGGTTTCACTGCAGCTCTGAAGAGAATGTTAGCCAAGAGGTAACCGGGACAGTGAAAACAGTACTCAAAGACAGGGAGAGCAAGCTCTCTCTTGGCACTTTGGATGTGGGACATACAGCGAGATGTTTGCTGCTTTTGCGTTTGGCTGTTGGGAGATTTACAGCACAAAGATATCTAGTTGATTTGAAGCAGTTGCGAGAAAGTCTAAACATAATCCCCACTTCTCCCTCCTGGCACTTTCCATGTGGGAGATATAGCAGGATGTATATTGGTTTTGAGGAGAACTCAATGGACAGTGTAGGGAGAAAAGGTCCTGGCTCCTTGAATGCCGTTTCTGGAGACACTGCGATCAATGTGGGAGATATGTCAAGATGTGTGTTTGTTTTGAGGACGTCTCTCTGGAGAGTCTTAGCAAAGAGGTCACACAGATAATCAGAGCAATTCTCAGAGACACTGAGAACAAGCTCGACAATTCCCTCCTGGCACTTTCCCTGTAGGAGATACCGCAAGACGTTTCTGTACATTGGGCACAGCGCTCTGCACGGTGTTAGCAGAGACTTTCCCGGGACAGTGAAACCCTATGTCAGAGACACTGAGAAGAAGCCCCAATGTTCCCTCCAGGCACTTTCAGTGTGGGTGCCTTCTCCACGTGGTTCCTGGTTTCACTGCAGCTCTGAAGAGAATGTTAGCAAAGAGGTAACCGGGACAGTGAAAACAGTACTCAAAGACGGGGAGAGCAAGCTCTCTCTTGGCACTTTGGATGTGGGACATGCAGCGAGATGTTTGCTGCTTTTGCGTTTGGCTGTTGGGAGATTTACAGCACAAAGATATCTAGTTGATTTGAAGCAGTTGCGAGAAAGTCTAAACATAATCCCCACTTCTCCCTCCTGGCACTTTCCATGTGGGAGATATAGCAGGATGTATATTGGTTTTGAGGAGAACTCAATGGACAGTGTAGGGAGAAAAGGTCCTGGCTCCTTGAATGCCGTTTCTGGAGACACTGCGATCAATGTGGGAGATATGTCAAGATGTGTGTTTGTTTTGAGGACGTCTCTCTGGAGAGTCTTAGCAAAGAGGTCACACAGATAATCAGAGCAATTCTCAGAGACACTGAGAACAAGCTCGACAATTCCCTCCTGGCACTTTCCCTGTAGGAGATACCGCAAGACGTTTCTGTACATTGGGCACAGCGCTCTGCACGGTGTTAGCAGAGACTTTCCCGGGACAGTGAAACCCTATGTCAGAGACACTGAGAAGAAGCCCCAATGTTCCCTCCAGGCACTTTCAGTGTGGGTGCCTTCTCCACGTGGTTCCTGGTTTCACTGCAGCTCTGAAGAGAATGTTAGCAAAGAGGTAACCGGGACAGTGAAAACAGTACTCAAAGACAGGGAGAGCAAGCTCTCTCTTGGCACTTTGGATGTGGGACATGCAGCGAGATGTTTGCTGCTTTTGCGTTTGGCTGTTGGGAGATTTACAGCACAAAGATATCTAGTTGATTTGAAGCAGTTGCGAGAAAGTCTAAACATAATCCCCACTTCTCCCTCCTGGCACTTTCCATGTGGGAGATATAGCAGGATGTACATTGGTTTTGAGGACAACTCAACGGACAGTGTAGGGAGAAAAGGTCCTGGCTCCTTGAATGCCGTTTCTGGAGACACTGCGATCAATGTGGGAGATATGTCAAGATGTGTGTTTGTTTTGAGGACGTCTCTCTGGAGAGTCTTAGCAAAGAGGTCACACAGATAATCAGAGCAATTCTCAGAGACACTGAGAACAAGCTCGACAATTCCCTCCTGGCACTTTCCCTGTAGGAGATACCGCAAGACGTTTCTGTACATTGGGCACAGCGCTCTGCACGGTGTTAGCAGAGACTTTCCCGGGACAGTGAAACCCTATGTCAGAGACACTGAGAAGAAGCCCCAATGTTCCCTCCAGGCACTTTCAGTGTGGGTGCCTTCTCCACGTGGTTCCTGGTTTCACTGCAGCTCTGAAGAGAATGTTAGCAAAGAGGTAACCAGGACAGTGAAAACAGTACTCAAAGACAGGGAGAGCAAGCTCTCTCTTGGCACTTTGGATGTGGGACATACAGCGAGATGTTTGCTGCTTTTGCGTTTGGCTGTTGGGAGATTTACAGCACAAAGATATCTAGTTGATTTGAAGCAGTTGCGAGAAAGTCTAAACATAATCCCCACTTCTCCCTCCTGGCACTTTCCATGTGGGAGATATAGCAGGATGTATATTGGTTTTGAGGAGAACTCAATGGAGAGTGTAGGGAGGAAAGGTCCTGGCTCCTTGAATGCCGTTTCTGGAGACACTGCGATCAATGTGGGAGATATGTCAAGATGTGTGTTTGTTTTGAGGACGTCTCTCTGGAGAGTCTTAGCAAAGAGGTCACACAGATAATCAGAGCAATTCTCAGAGACACTGAGAACAAGCTCCACAATTCCCTCCTGGCACTTTCCCTGTAGGAGATACCGCAAGACGTTTCTGTATATTGGGCACAGCGCTCTGCACGGTGTTAGCAGAGACTTTCCCGGGACAGTGAAACCCTATGTCAGAGACACTGAGAAGAAGCCCCAATGTTCCCTCCAGGCACTTTCAGTGTGGGTGCCTTCTCCACGTGTTTCCTGGTTTCACTGCTGCTCTGAAGAGAATGTTAGCAAAGAGGTAACCGGGACAGTGAAAACAGTACTCAAAGACAGGGAGAGCAAGCTCTCTCTTGGCACTTTGGATGTGGGACATACAGCGAGATGTTTGCTGCTTTTGCGTTTGGCTGTTGGGAGATTTACAGCACAAAGATATCTAGTTGATTTGAAGCAGTTGCGAGAAAGTCTAAACATAATCCCCACTTCTCCCTCCTGGCACTTTCCATGTGGGAGATATAGCAGGATGTATATTGGTTTTGAGGAGAACTCAATGGACAGTGTAGGGAGAAAAGGTCCTGGCTCCTTGAATGCCGTTTCTGGAGACACTGCGATCAATGTGGGAGATATGTCAAGATGTGTGTTTGTTTTGAGGACGTCTCTCTGGAGAGTCTTAGCAAAGAGGTCACACAGATAATCAGAGCAATTCTCAGAGACACTGAGAACAAGCTCGACAATTCCCTCCTGGCACTTTCCCTGTAGGAGATACCGCAAGACGTTTCTGTAGATTGGGCACAGCGCTCTGCAGGGTGTTAGCAGAGACTTTCCCGGGACAGTGAAACCCTATGTCAGAGACACTGAGAAGAAGCCCCAATGTTCCCTCCAGGCACTTTCAGTGTGGGTGCCTTCTCCACGTGGTTCCTGGTTTCACTGCAGCTCTGAAGAGAATGTTAGCAAAGAGGTAACCGGGACAGTGAAAACAGTACTCAAAGACAGGGAGAGCAAGCTCTCTCTTGGCACTTTGGATGTGGGACATACAGCGAGATGTTTGCTGCTTTTGCGTTTGGCTGTTGGGAGATTTACAGCACAAAGATATCTAGTTGATTTGAAGCAGTTGCGAGAAAGTCTAAACATAATCCCCACTTCTCCCTCCTGGCACTTTCCATGTGGGAGATATAGCAGGATGTATATTGGTTTTGAGGAGAACTCAATGGACAGTGTAGGGAGAAAAGGTCCTGGCTCCTTGAATGCCGTTTCTGGAGACACTGCGATCAATGTGGGAGATATGTCAAGATGTGTGTTTGTTTTGAGGACGTCTCTCTGGAGAGTCTTAGCAAAGAGGTCACACAGATAATCAGAGCAATTCTCAGAGACACTGAGAACAAGCTCGACAATTCCCTCCTGGCACTTTCCCTGTAGGAGATACCGCAAGACGTTTCTGTACATTGGGCACAGCGCTCTGCACGGTGTTAGCAGAGACTTTCCCGCGACAGTGAAACCCTATGTCAGAGACACTGAGAAGAAGCCCCAATGTTCCCTCCAGGCACTTTCAGTGTGGGTGCCTTCTCCACGTGGTTCCTGGTTTCACTGCAGCTCTGAAGAGAATGTTAGCAAAGAGGTAACCGGGACAGTGAAAACAGTACTCAAAGACAGGGAGAGCAAGCTCTCTCTTGGCACTTTGGATGTGGGACATGCAGCGAGATGTTTGCTGCTTTTGCGTTTGGCTGTTGGGAGATTTACAGCACAAAGATATCTAGTTGATTTGAAGCAGTTGCGAGAAAGTCTAAACATAATCCCCACTTCTCCCTCCTGGCACTTTCCATGTGGGAGATATAGCAGGATGTATATTGGTTTTGAGGAGAACTCAATGGACAGTGTAGGGAGAAAAGGTCCTGGCTCCTTGAATGCCGTTTCTGGAGACACTGCGATCAATGTGGGAGATATGTCAAGATGTGTGTTTGTTTTGAGGACGTCTCTCTGGAGAGTCTTAGCAAAGAGGTCACACAGATAATCAGAGCAATTCTCAGAGACACTGAGAACAAGCTCGACAATTCCCTCCTGGCACTTTCCCTGTAGGAGATACCGCAAGACGTTTCTGTACATTGGGCACAGCGCTCTGCACGGTGTTAGCAGAGACTTTCCCGGGACAGTGAAACCCTATGTCAGAGACACTGAGAAGAAGCCCCAATGTTCCCTCCAGGCACTTTCAGTGTGGGTGCCTTCTCCACGTGGTTCCTGGTTTCACTGCAGCTCTGAAGAGAATGTTAGCAAAGAGGTAACCGGGACAGTGAAAACAGTACTCAAAGACAGGGAGAGCAAGCTCTCTCTTGGCACTTTGGATGTGGGACATGCAGCGAGATGTTTGCTGCTTTTGCGTTTGGCTGTTGGGAGATTTACAGCACAAAGATATCTAGTTGATTTGAAGCAGTTCCGAGAAAGTCTAAACATAATCCCCACTTCTCCCTCCTGGCACTTTCCATGTGGGAGATATAGCAGGATGTATATTGGTTTTGAGGAGAACTCAATGGACAGTGTAGGGAGAAAAGGTCCTGGCTCCTTGAATGCCGTTTCTGGAGACACTGCGATCAATGTGGGAGATATGTCAAGATGTGTGTTTGTTTTGAGGACGTCTCTCTGGAGAGTCTTAGCAAAGAGGTCACACAGATAATCAGAGCAATTCTCAGAGACACTGAGAACAAGCTCGACAATTCCCTCCTGGCACTTTCCCTGTAGGAGATACCGCAAGACGTTTCTGTACATTGGGCACAGCGCTCTGCACGGTGTTAGCAGAGACTTTCCCGGGACAGTGAAACCCTATGTCAGAGACACTGAGAAGAAGCCCCAATGTTCCCTCCAGGCACTTTGAGTGTGGGTGCCTTCTCCACGTGGTTCCTGGTTTCACTGCAGCTCTGAAGAGAATGTTAGCAAAGAGGTAACCGGGACAGTGAAAACAGTACTCAAAGACAGGGAGAGCAAGCTCTCTCTTGGCACTTTGGATGTGGGACATGCAGCGAGATGTTTGCTGCTTTTGCGTTTGGCTGTTGGGAGATTTACAGCACAAAGATATCTAGTTGATTTGAAGCAGTTGCGAGAAAGTCTAAACATAATCCCCACTTCTCCCTCCTGGCACTTTCCATGTGGGAGATATAGCAGGATGTATATTGGTTTTGAGGACAACTCAATGGACAGTGTAGGGAGAAAAGGTCCTGGCTCCTTGAATGCCGTTTCTGGAGACACTGCGATCAATGTGGGAGATATGTCAAGATGTGTGTTTGTTTTGAGGACGTCTCTCTGGAGAGTCTTAGCAAAGAGGTCACACAGATAATCAGAGCAATTCTCAGAGACACTGAGAACAAGCTCGACAATTCCCTCCTGGCACTTTCCCTGTAGGAGATACCGCAAGACGTTTCTGTACATTGGGCACAGCGCTCTGCACGGTGTTAGCAGAGACTTTCCCGGGACAGTGAAACCCTATGTCAGAGACACTGAGAAGAAGCCCCAATGTTCCCTCCAGGCACTTTCAGTGTGGGTGCCTTCTCCACGTGGTTCCTGGTTTCACTGCAGCTCTGAAGAGAATGTTAGCAAAGAGGTAACCGGGACAGTGAAAACAGTACTCAAAGACAGGGAGAGCAAGCTCTCTCTTGGCACTTTGGATGTGGGACATGCAGCGAGATGTTTGCTGCTTTTGCGTTTGGCTGTTGGGAGATTTACAGCACAAAGATATCTAGTTGATTTGAAGCAGTTGCGAGAAAGTCTAAACATAATCCCCACTTCTCCCTCCTGGCACTTTCCATGTGGGAGATATAGCAGGATGTATATTGGTTTTGAGGACAACTCAATGGACAGTGTAGGGAGAAAAGGTCCTGGCTCCTTGAATGCCGTTTCTGGAGACACTGCGATCAATGTGGGAGATATGTCAAGATGTGTGTTTGTTTTGAGGACGTCTCTCTGGAGAGTCTTAGCAAAGAGGTCACACAGATAATCAGAGCAATTCTCAGAGACACTGAGAACAAGCTCGACAATTCCCTCCTGGCACTTTCCCTGTAGGAGATACCGCAAGACGTTTCTGTACATTGGGCACAGCGCTCTGCACGGTGTTAGCAGAGACTTTCCCGGGACAGTGAAACCCTATGTCAGAGACACTGAGAAGAAGCCCCAATGTTCCCTCCAGGCACTTTCAGTGTGGGTGCCTTCTCCACGTGGTTCCTGGTTTCACTGCAGCTCTGAAGAGAATGTTAGCAAAGAGGTAACCGGGACAGTGAAAACAGTACTCAAAGACAGGGAGAGCAAGCTCTCTCTTGGCACTTTGGATGTGGGACATGCAGCGAGATGTTTGCTGCTTTTGCGTTTGGCTGTTGGGAGATTTACAGCACAAAGATATCTAGTTGATTTGAAGCAGTTGCGAGAAAGTCTAAACATAATCCCCACTTCTCCCTCCTGGCACTTTCCATGTGGGAGATATAGCAGGATGTATATTGGTTTTGAGGAGAACTCAATGGACAGTGTAGGGAGAAAAGGTCCTGGCTCCTTGAATGCCGTTTCTGGAGACACTGCGATCAATGTGGGAGATATGTCAAGATGTGTGTTTGTTTTGAGGACGTCTCTCTGGAGAGTCTTAGCAAAGAGGTCACAGGGATAATCAGAGCAATTCTCAGAGACACTGAGAACAAGCTCGACAATTCCCTCCTGGCACTTTCCCTGTAGGAGATACCGCAAGACGTTTCTGTACATTGGGCACAGCGCTCTGCACGGTGTTAGCAGAGACTTTCCCGGGACAGTGAAACCCTATGTCAGAGACACTGAGAAGAAGCCCCAATGTTCCCTCCAGGCACTTTCAGTGTGGGTGCCTTCTCCACGTGGTTCCTGGTTTCACTGCAGCTCTGAAGAGAATGTTAGCAAAGAGGTAACCGGGACAGTGAAAACAGTACTCAAAGACAGGGAGAGCAAGCTCTCTCTTGGCACTTTGGATGTGGGACATGCAGCGAGATGTTTGCTGCTTTTGCGTTTGGCTGTTGGGAGATTTACAGCACAAAGATATCTAGTTGATTTGAAGCAGTTGCGAGAAAGTCTAAACATAATCCCCACTTCTCCCTCCTGGCACTTTCCATGTGGGAGATATAGCAGGATGTATATTGGTTTTGAGGAGAACTCAATGGACAGTGTAGGGAGAAAAGGTCCTGGCTCCTTGAATGCCGTTTCTGGAGACACTGCGATCAATGTGGGAGATATGTCAAGATGTGTGTTTGTTTTGAGGACGTCTCTCTGGAGAGTCTTAGCAAAGAGGTCACACAGATAATCAGAGCAATTCTCAGAGACACTGAGAACAAGCTCGACAATTCCCTCCTGGCACTTTCCCTGTAGGAGATACCGCAAGACGTTTCTGTACATTGGGCACAGCGCTCTGCACGGTGTTAGCAGAGACTTTCCCGGGACAGTGAAACCCTATGTCAGAGACACTGAGAAGAAGCCCCAATGTTCCCTCCAGGCACTTTCAGTGTGGGTGCCTTCTCCACGTGGTTCCTGGTTTCACTGCAGCTCTGAAGAGAATGTTAGCAAAGAGGTAACCGGGACAGTGAAAACAGTACTCAAAGACAGGGAGAGCAAGCTCTCTCTTGGCACTTTGGATGTGGGACATACAGCGAGATGTTTGCTGCTTTTGCGTTTGGCTGTTGGGAGATTTACAGCACAAAGATATCTAGTTGATTTGAAGCAGTTGCGAGAAAGTCTAAACATAATCCCCACTTCTCCCTCCTGGCACTTTCCATGTGGGAGATATAGCAGGATGTATATTGGTTTTGAGGAGAACTCAATGGACAGTGTAGGGAGAAAAGGTCCTGGCTCCTTGAATGCCGTTTCTGGAGACACTGCGATCAATGTGGGAGATATGTCAAGATGTGTGTTTGTTTTGAGGACGTCTCTCTGGAGAGTCTTAGCAAAGAGGTCACACAGATAATCAGAGCAATTCTCAGAGACACTGAGAACAAGCTCGACAATTCCCTCCTGGCACTTTCCCTGTAGGAGATACCGCAAGACGTTTCTGTACATTGGGCACAGCGCTCTGCACGGTGTTAGCAGAGACTTTCCCGGGACAGTGAAACCCTATGTCAGAGACACTGAGAAGAAGCCCCAATGTTCCCTCCAGGCACTTTCAGTGTGGGTGCCTCCTCCACGTGGTTCCTGGTTTCACTGCAGCTCTGAAGAGAATGTTAGCAAAGAGGTAACCGGGACAGTGAAAACAGTACTCAAAGACAGGGAGAGCAAGCTCTCTCTTGGCACTTTCGATGTGGGACATACAGCGAGATGTTTGCTGCTTTTGCGTTTGGCTGTTGGGAGATTTACAGCACAAAGATATCTAGTTGATTTGAAGCAGTTGCGAGAAAGTCTAAACATAATCCCCACTTCTCCCTCCTGGCACTTTCCATGTGGGAGATATAGCAGGATGTACATTGGTTTTGAGGACAACTCAATGGACAGTGTAGGGAGAAAAGGTCCTGGCTCCTTGAATGCCGTTTCTGGAGACACTGCGATCAATGTGGGAGATATGTCAAGATGTGTGTTTGTTTTGAGGACGTCTCTCTGGAGAGTCTTAGCAAAGAGGTCACACAGATAATCAGAGCAATTCTCAGAGACACTGAGAACAAGCTCGACAATTCCCTCCTGGCACTTTCCCTGTAGGAGATACCGCAAGACGTTTCTGTACATTGGGCACAGCGCTCTGCACGGTGTTAGCAGAGACTTTCCCGCGACAGTGAAACCCTATGTCAGAGACACTGAGAAGAAGCCCCAATGTTCCCTCCAGGCACTTTCAGTGTGGGTGCCTTCTCCACGTGGTTCCTGGTTTCACTGCGGCTCTGAAGAGAATGTTAGCAAAGAGGTAACCGGGACAGTGAAAACAGTACTCAAAGACAGGGAGAGCAAGCTCTCTCTTGGCACTTTGGATGTGGGACATACAGCGAGATGTTTGCTGCTTTTGCGTTTGGCTGTTGGGAGATTTACAGCACAAAGATATCTAGTTGATTTGAAGCAGTTGCGAGAAAGTCTAAACATAATCCCCACTTCTCCCTCCTGGCACTTTCCATGTGGGAGATATAGCAGGATGTATATTGGTTTTGAGGAGAACTCAATGGACAGTGTAGGGAGAAAAGGTCCTGGCTCCTTGAATGCCGTTTCTGGAGACACTGCGATCAATGTGGGAGATATGTCAAGATGTGTGTTTGTTTTGAGGACGTCTCTCTGGAGAGTCTTAGCAAAGAGGTCACAGGGATAATCAGAGCAATTCTCAGAGACACTGAGAACAAGCTCGACAATTCCCTCCTGGCACTTTCCCTGTAGGAGATACCGCAAGACGTTTCTGTACATTGGGCACAGCGCTCTGCACGGTGTTAGCAGAGACTTTCCCGGGACAGTGAAACCCTATGTCAGAGACACTGAGAAGAAGCCCCAATGTTCCCTCCAGGCACTTTCAGTGTGGGTGCCTTCTCCACGTGGTTCCTGGTTTCACTGCAGCTCTGAAGAGAATGTTAGCAAAGAGGTAACCGGGACAGTGAAAACAGTACTCAAAGACAGGGAGAGCAAGCTCTCTCTTGGCACTTTCGATGTGGGACATACAGCGAGATGTTTGCTGCTTTTGCGTTTGGCTGTTGGGAGATTTACAGCACAAAGATATCTAGTTGATTTGAAGCAGTTGCGAGAAAGTCTAAACATAATCCCCACTTCTCCCTCCTGGCACTTTCCATGTGGGAGATCTAGCAGGATGTATATTGGTTTTGAGGAGAACTCAATGGACAGTGTAGGGAGAAAAGGTCCTGGCTCCTTGAATGCCGTTTCTGGAGACACTGCGATCAATGTGGGAGATATGTCAAGATGTGTGTTTGTTTTGAGGACGTCTCTCTGGAGAGTCTTAGCAAAGAGGTCACACAGATAATCAGAGCAATTCTCAGAGACACTGAGAACAAGCTCGACAATTCCCTCCTGGCACTTTCCCTGTAGGAGATACCGCAAGACGTTTCTGTACATTGGGCACAGCGCTCTGCACGGTGTTAGCAGAGACTTTCCCGGGACAGTGAAACCCTATGTCAGAGACACTGAGAAGAAGCCCCAATGTTCCCTCCAGGCACTTTCAGTGTGGGTGCCTTCTCCACGTGGTTCCTGGTTTCACTGCAGCTCTGAAGAGAATGTTAGCAAAGAGGTAACCGGGACAGTGAAAACAGTACTCAAAGACAGGGAGAGCAAGCTCTCTCTTGGCACTTTGGATGTGGGACATACAGCGAGATGTTTGCTGCTTTTGCGTTTGGCTGTTGGGAGATTTACAGCACAAAGATATCTAGTTGATTTGAAGCAGTTGCGAGAAAGTCTAAACATAATCCCCACTTCTCCCTCCTGGCACTTTCCATGTGGGAGATATAGCAGGATGTACATTGGTTTTGAGGACAACTCAATGGACAGTGTAGGGAGAAAAGGTCCTGGCTCCTTGAATGCCGTTTCTGGAGACACTGCGATCAATGTGGGAGATATGTCAAGATGTGTGTTTGTTTTGAGGACGTCTCTCTGGAGAGTCTTAGCAAAGAGGTCACACAGATAATCAGAGCAATTCTCAGAGACACTGAGAACAAGCTCGACAATTCCCTCCTGGCACTTTCCCTGTAGGAGATACCGCAAGACGTTTCTGTACATTGGGCACAGCGCTCTGCACGGTGTTAGCAGAGACTTTCCCGGGACAGTGAAACCCTATGTCAGAGACACTGAGAAGAAGCCCCAATGTTCCCTCCAGGCACTTTCAGTGTGGGTGCCTTCTCCACGTGGTTCCTGGTTTCACTGCAGCTCTGAAGTGAATGTTAGCAAAGAGGTAACCGGGACAGTGAAAACAGTACTCAAAGACAGGGAGAGCAAGCTCTCTCTTGGCACTTTGGATGTGGGACATACAGCGAGATGTTTGCTGCTTTTGCGTTTGGCTGTTGGGAGATTTACAGCACAAAGATATCTAGTTGATTTGAAGCAGTTGCGAGAAAGTCTAAACATAATCCCCACTTCTCCCTCCTGGCACTTTCCATGTGGGAGATATAGCAGGATGTACATTGGTTTTGAGGACAACTCAATGGACAGTGTAGGGAGAAAAGGTCCTGGCTCCTTGAATGCCGTTTCTGGAGACACTGCGATCAATGTGGGAGATATGTCAAGATGTGTGTTTGTTTTGAGGACGTCTCTCTGGAGAGTCTTAGCAAAGAGGTCACACAGATAATCAGAGCAATTCTCAGAGACACTGAGAACAAGCTCGACAATTCCCTCCTGGCACTTTCCCTGTAGGAGATACCGCAAGACGTTTCTGTACATTGGGCACAGCGCTCTGCACGGTGTTAGCAGAGACTTTCCCGGGACAGTGAAACCCTATGTCAGAGACACTGAGAAGAAGCCCCAATGTTCCCTCCAGGCACTTTCAGTGTGGGTGCCTTCTCCACGTGGTTCCTGGTTTCACTGCGGCTCTGAAGAGAATGTTAGCAAAGAGGTAACCGGGACAGTGAAAACAGTACTCAAAGACAGGGAGAGCAAGCTCTCTCTTGGCACTTTGGATGTGGGACATACAGCGAGATGTTTGCTGCTTTTGCGTTTGGCTGTTGGGAGATTTACAGCACAAAGATATCTAGTTGATTTGAAGCAGTTGCGAGAAAGTCTAAACATAATCCCCACTTCTCCCTCCTGGCACTTTCCATGTGGGAGATATAGCAGGATGTATATTGGTTTTGAGGAGAACTCAATGGACAGTGTAGGGAGAAAAGGTCCTGGCTCCTTGAATGCCGTTTCTGGAGACACTGCGATCAATGTGGGAGATATGTCAAGATGTGTGTTTGTTTTGAGGACGTCTCTCTGGAGAGTCTTAGCAAAGAGGTCACAGGGATAATCAGAGCAATTCTCAGAGACACTGAGAACAAGCTCGACAATTCCCTCCTGGCACTTTCCCTGTAGGAGATACCGCAAGACGTTTCTGTACATTGGGCACAGCGCTCTGCACGGTGTTAGCAGAGACTTTCCCGGGACAGTGAAACCCTATGTCAGAGACACTGAGAAGAAGCCCCAATGTTCCCTCCAGGCACTTTCAGTGTGGGTGCCTTCTCCACGTGGTTCCTGGTTTCACTGCAGCTCTGAAGAGAATGTTAGCAAAGAGGTAACCGGGACAGTGAAAACAGTACTCAAAGACAGGGAGAGCAAGCTCTCTCTTGGCACTTTGGATGTGGGACATACAGCGAGATGTTTGCTGCTTTTGCGTTTGGCTGTTGGGAGATTTACAGCACAAAGATATCTAGTTGATTTGAAGCAGTTGCGAGAAAGTCTAAACATAATCCCCACTTCTCCCTCCTGGCACTTTCCATGTGGGAGATCTAGCAGGATGTATATTGGTTTTGAGGAGAACTCAATGGACAGTGTAGGGAGAAAAGGTCCTGGCTCCTTGAATGCCGTTTCTGGAGACACTGCGATCAATGTGGGAGATATGTCAAGATGTGTGTTTGTTTTGAGGACGTCTCTCTGGAGAGTCTTAGCAAAGAGGTCACACAGATAATCAGAGCAATTCTCAGAGACACTGAGAACAAGCTCGACAATTCCCTCCTGGCACTTTCCCTGTAGGAGATACCGCAAGACGTTTCTGTACATTGGGCACAGCGCTCTGCAGGGTGTTAGCAGAGACTTTCCCGGGACAGTGAAACCCTATGTCAGAGACACTGAGAAGAAGCCCCAATGTTCCCTCCAGGCACTTTCAGTGTGGGTGCCTTCTCCACGTGGTTCCTGGTTTCACTGCAGCTCTGAAGAGAATGTTAGCAAAGAGGTAACCGGGACAGTGAAAACAGTACTCAAAGACAGGGAGAGCAAGCTCTCTCTTGGCACTTTGGATGTGGGACATACAGCGAGATGTTTGCTGCTTTTGCGTTTGGCTGTTGGGAGATTTACAGCACAAAGATATCTAGTTGATTTGAAGCAGTTGCGAGAAAGTCTAAACATAATCCCCACTTCTCCCTCCTGGCACTTTCCATGTGGGAGATATAGCAGGATGTACATTGGTTTTGAGGACAACTCAATGGAGAGTGTAGGGAGAAAAGGTCCTGGCTCCTTGAATGCCGTTTCTGGAGACACTGCGATCAATGTGGGAGATATGTCAAGATGTGTGTTTGTTTTGAGGACGTCTCTCTGGAGAGTCTTAGCAAAGAGGTCACACAGATAATCAGAGCAATTCTCAGAGACACTGAGAACAAGCTCGACAATTCCCTCCTGGCACTTTCCCTGTAGGAGATACCGCAAGACGTTTCTGTACATTGGGCACAGCGCTCTGCACGGTGTTAGCAGAGACTTTCCCGGGACAGTGAAACCCTATGTCAGAGACACTGAGAAGAAGCCCCAATGTTCCCTCCAGGCACTTTCAGTGTGGGTGCCTTCTCCACGTGGTTCCTGGTTTCACTGCAGCTCTGAAGTGAATGTTAGCAAAGAGGTAACCGGGACAGTGAAAACAGTACTCAAAGACAGGGAGAGCAAGCTCTCTCTTGGCACTTTGGATGTGGGACATACAGCGAGATGTTTGCTGCTTTTGCGTTTGGCTGTTGGGAGATTTACAGCACAAAGATATCTAGTTGATTTGAAGCAGTTGCGAGAAAGTCTAAACATAATCCCCACTTCTCCCTCCTGGCACTTTCCATGTGGGAGATATAGCAGGATGTACATTGGTTTTGAGGACAACTCAATGGACAGTGTAGGGAGAAAAGGTCCTGGCTCCTTGAATGCCGTTTCTGGAGACACTGCGATCAATGTGGGAGATATGTCAAGATGTGTGTTTGTTTTGAGGACGTCTCTCTGGAGAGTCTTAGCAAAGAGGTCACACAGATAATCAGAGCAATTCTCAGAGACACTGAGAACAAGCTCGACAATTCCCTCCTGGCACTTTCCCTGTAGGAGATACCGCAAGACGTTTCTGTACATTGGGCACAGCGCTCTGCACGGTGTTAGCAGAGACTTTCCCGGGACAGTGAAACCCTATGTCAGAGACACTGAGAAGAAGCCCCAATGTTCCCTCCAGGCACTTTCAGTGTGGGTGCCTTCTCCACGTGTTTCCTGGTTTCACTGCAGCTCTGAAGTGAACGTTAGCAAAGAGGTAACCGGGACAGTGAAAACAGTACTCAAAGACAGGGAGAGCAAGCTCTCTCTTGGCACTTTGGATGTGGGACATACAGCGAGATGTTTGCTGCTTTTGCGTTTGGCTGTTGGGAGATTTACAGCACAAAGATATCTAGTTGATTTGAAGCAGTTGCGAGAAAGTCTAAACATAATCCCCACTTCTCCCTCCTGGCACTTTCCATGTGGGAGATATAGCAGGATGTATATTGGTTTTGAGGAGAACTCAATGGACAGTGTAGGGAGAAAAGGTCCTGGCTCCTTGAATGCCGTTTCTGGAGACACTGCGATCAATGTGGGAGATATGTCAAGATGTGTGTTTGTTTTGAGGACGTCTCTCTGGAGAGTCTTAGCAAAGAGGTCACACAGATAATCAGAGCAATTCTCAGAGACACTGAGAACAAGCTCGACAATTCCCTCCTGGCACTTTCCCTGTAGGAGATACCGCAAGACGTTTCTGTACATTGGGCACAGCGCTCTGCACGGTGTTAGCAGAGACTTTCCCGGGACAGTGAAACCCTATGTCAGAGACACTGAGAAGAAGCCCCAATGTTCCCTCCAGGCACTTTCAGTGTGGGTGCCTTCTCCACGTGTTTCCTGGTTTCACTGCAGCTCTGAAGTGAACGTTAGCAAAGAGGTAACCGGGACAGTGAAAACAGTACTCAAAGACAGGGAGAGCAAGCTCTCTCTTGGCACTTTGGATGTGGGACATACAGCGAGATGTTTGCTGCTTTTGCGTTTGGCTGTTGGGAGATTTACAGCACAAAGATATCTAGTTGATTTGAAGCAGTTGCGAGAAAGTCTAAACATAATCCCCACTTCTCCCTCCTGGCACTTTCCATGTGGGAGATATAGCAGGATGTATATTGGTTTTGAGGAGAACTCAATGGACAGTGTAGGGAGAAAAGGTCCTGGCTCCTTGAATGCCGTTTCTGGAGACACTGCGATCAATGTGGGAGATATGTCAAGATGTGTGTTTGTTTTGAGGACGTCTCTCTGGAGAGTCTTAGCAAAGAGGTCACACAGATAATCAGAGCAATTCTCAGAGACACTGAGAACAAGCTCCACAATTCCCTCCTGGCACTTTCCCTGTAGGAGATACCGCAAGACGTTTCTGTACATTGGGCACAGCGCTCTGCACGGTGTTAGCAGAGACTTTCCCGGGACAGTGAAACCCTATGTCAGAGACACTGAGAAGAAGCCCCAATGTTCCCTCCAGGCACTTTCAGTGTGGGTGCCTTCTCCACGTGGTTCCTGGTTTCACTGCGGCTCTGAAGAGAATGTTAGCAAAGAGGTAACCGGGACAGTGAAAACAGTACTCAAAGACAGGGAGAGCAAGCTCTCTCTTGGCACTTTGGATGTGGGACATACAGCGAGATGTTTGCTGCTTTTGCGTTTGGCTGTTGGGAGATTTACAGCACAAAGATATCTAGTTGATTTGAAGCAGTTGCGAGAAAGTCTAAACATAATCCCCACTTCTCCCTCCTGGCACTTTCCATGTGGGAGATATAGCAGGATGTACATTGGTTTTGAGGACAACTCAATGGACAGTGTAGGGAGAAAAGGTCCTGGCTCCTTGAATGCCGTTTCTGGAGACACTGCGATCAATGTGGGAGATATGTCAAGATGTGTGTTTGTTTTGAGGACGTCTCTCTGGAGAGTCTTAGCAAAGAGGTCACACAGATAATCAGAGCAATTCTCAGAGACACTGAGAACAAGCTCGACAATTCCCTCCTGGCACTTTCCCTGTAGGAGATACCGCAAGACGTTTCTGTACATTGGGCACAGCGCTCTGCACGGTGTTAGCAGAGACTTTCCCGGGACAGTGAAACCCTATGTCAGAGACACTGAGAAGAAGCCCCAATGTTCCCTCCAGGCACTTTCAGTGTGGGTGCCTTCTCCACGTGGTTCCTGGTTTCACTGCAGCTCTGAAGAAAACGTTAGCAAAGAGGTAACCGGGACAGTGAAAACAGTACTCAAAGACAGGGAGAGCAAGCTCTCTCTTGGCACTTTGGATGTGGGACATACAGCGAGATGTTTGCTGCTTTTGCGTTTGGCTGTTGGGAGATTTACAGCACAAAGATATCTAGTTGATTTGAAGCAGTTGCGAGAAAGTCTAAACATAATCCCCACTTCTCCCTCCTGGCACTTTCCATGTGGGAGATATAGCAGGATGTACATTGGTTTTGAGGACAACTCAATGGACAGTGTAGGGAGAAAAGGTCCTGGCTCCTTGAATGCCGTTTCTGGAGACACTGCGATCAATGTGGGAGATATGTCAAGATGTGTGTTTGTTTTGAGGACGTCTCTCTGGAGAGTCTTAGCAAAGAGGTCACACAGATAATCAGAGCAATTCTCAGAGACACTGAGAACAAGCTCGACAATTCCCTCCTGGCACTTTCCCTGTAGGAGATACCGCAAGACGTTTCTGTACATTGGGCACAGCGCTCTGCACGGTGTTAGCAGAGACTTTCCCGGGACAGTGAAACCCTATGTCAGAGACACTGAGAAGAAGCCCCAATGTTCCCTCCAGGCACTTTCAGTGTGGGTGCCTTCTCCACGTGTTTCCTGGTTTCACTGCAGCTCTGAAGTGAACGTTAGCAAAGAGGTAACCGGGACAGTGAAAACAGTACTCAAAGACAGGGAGAGCAAGCTCTCTCTTGGCACTTTGGATGTGGGACATACAGCGAGATGTTTGCTGCTTTTGCGTTTGGCTGTTGGGAGATTTACAGCACAAAGATATCTAGTTGATTTGAAGCAGTTGCGAGAAAGTCTAAACATAATCCCCACTTCTCCCTCCTGGCACTTTCCATGTGGGAGATATAGCAGGATGTATATTGGTTTTGAGGAGAACTCAATGGACAGTGTAGGGAGAAAAGGTCCTGGCTCCTTGAATGCCGTTTCTGGAGACACTGCGATCAATGTGGGAGATATGTCAAGATGTGTGTTTGTTTTGAGGACGTCTCTCTGGAGAGTCTTAGCAAAGAGGTCACACAGATAATCAGAGCAATTCTCAGAGACACTGAGAACAAGCTCGACAATTCCCTCCTGGCACTTTCCCTGTAGGAGATACCGCAAGACGTTTCTGTACATTGGGCACAGCGCTCTGCACGGTGTTAGCAGAGACTTTCCCGGGACAGTGAAACCCTATGTCAGAGACACTGAGAAGAAGCCCCAATGTTCCCTCCAGGCACTTTCAGTGTGGGTGCCTTCTCCACGTGGTTCCTGGTTTCACTGCGGCTCTGAAGAGAATGTTAGCAAAGAGGTAACCGGGACAGTGAAAACAGTACTCAAAGACAGGGAGAGCAAGCTCTCTCTTGGCACTTTGGATGTGGGACATACAGCGAGATGTTTGCTGCTTTTGCGTTTGGCTGTTGGGAGATTTACAGCACAAAGATATCTAGTTGATTTGAAGCAGTTGCGAGAAAGTCTAAACATAATCCCCACTTCTCCCTCCTGGCACTTTCCATGTGGGAGATATAGCAGGATGTATATTGGTTTTGAGGAGAACTCAATGGACAGTGTAGGGAGAAAAGGTCCTGGCTCCTTGAATGCCGTTTCTGGAGACACTGCGATCAATGTGGGAGATATGTCAAGATGTGTGTTTGTTTTGAGGACGTCTCTCTGGAGAGTCTTAGCAAAGAGGTCACACAGATAATCAGAGCAATTCTCAGAGACACTGAGAACAAGCTCGACAATTCCCTCCTGGCACTTTCCCTGTAGGAGATACCGCAAGACGTTTCTGTACATTGGGCACAGCGCTCTGCACGGTGTTAGCAGAGACTTTCCCAGGACAGTGAAACCCTATGTCAGAGACACTGAGAAGAAGCCCCAATGTTCCCTCCAGGCACTTTCAGTGTGGGTGCCTTCTCCACGTGGTTCCTGGTTTCACTGCAGCTCTGAAGAGAATGTTAGCAAAGAGGTAACCGGGACAGTGAAAACAGTACTCAAAGACAGGGAGAGCAAGCTCTCTCTTGGCACTTTGGATGTGGGACATACAGCGAGATGTTTGCTGCTTTTGCGTTTGGCTGTTGGGAGATTTACAGCACAAAGATATCTAGTTGATTTGAAGCAGTTGCGAGAAAGTCTAAACATAATCCCCACTTCTCCCTCCTGGCACTTTCCATGTGGGAGATATAGCAGGATGTATATTGGTTTTGAGGAGAACTCAATGGACAGTGTAGGGAGAAAAGGTCCTGGCTCCTTGAATGCCGTTTCTGGAGACACTGCGATCAATGTGGGAGATATGTCAAGATGTGTGTTTGTTTTGAGGACGTCTCTCTGGAGAGTCTTAGCAAAGAGGTCACACAGATAATCAGAGCAATTCTCAGAGACACTGAGAACAAGCTCGACAATTCCCTCCTGGCACTTTCCCTGTAGGAGATACCGCAAGACGTTTCTGTACATTGGGCACAGCGCTCTGCACGGTGTTAGCAGAGACTTTCCCGGGACAGTGAAACCCTATGTCAGAGACACTGAGAAGAAGCCCCAATGTTCCCTCCAGGCACTTTCAGTGTGGGTGCCTTCTCCACGTGGTTCCTGGTTTCACTGCAGCTCTGAAGAGAACGTTAGCAAAGAGGTAACCAGGACAGTGAAAACAGTACTCAAAGACAGGGAGAGCAAGCTCTCTCTTGGCACTTTGGATGTGGGACATACAGCGAGATGTTTGCTGCTTTTGCGTTTGGCTGTTGGGAGATTTACAGCACAAAGATATCTAGTTGATTTGAAGCAGTTGCGAGAAAGTCTAAACATAATCCCCACTTCTCCCTCCTGGCACTTTCCATGTGGGAGATATAGCAGGATGTATATTGGTTTTGAGGAGAACTCAATGGACAGTGTAGGGAGAAAAGGTCCTGGCTCCTTGAATGCCGTTTCTGGAGACACTGCGATCAATGTGGGAGATATGTCAAGATGTGTGTTTGTTTTGAGGACGTCTCTCTGGAGAGTCTTAGCAAAGAGGTCACACAGATAATCAGAGCAATTCTCAGAGACACTGAGAACAAGCTCGACAATTCCCTCCTGGCACTTTCCCTGTAGGAGATACCGCAAGACGTTTCTGTACATTGGGCACAGCGCTCTGCACTGTGTTAGCAGAGACTTTCCCAGGACAGTGAAACCCTATGTCAGAGACACTGAGAAGAAGCCCCAATGTTCCCTCCAGGCACTTTCAGTGTGGGTGCCTTCTCCACGTGGTTCCTGGTTTCACTGCAGCTCTGAAGAGAATGTTAGCAAAGAGGTAACCGGGACAGTGAAAACAGTACTCAAAGACAGGGAGAGCAAGCTCTCTCTTGGCACTTTGGATGTGGGACATACAGCGAGATGTTTGCTGCTTTTGCGTTTGGCTGTTGGGAGATTTACAGCACAAAGATATCTAGTTGATTTGAAGCAGTTGCGAGAAAGTCTAAACATAATCCCCACTTCTCCCTCCTGGCACTTTCCATGTGGGAGATATAGCAGGATGTATATTGGTTTTGAGGAGAACTCAATGGACAGTGTAGGGAGAAAAGGTCCTGGCTCCTTGAATGCCGTTTCTGGAGACACTGCGATCAATGTGGGAGATATGTCAAGATGTGTGTTTGTTTTGAGGACGTCTCTCTGGAGAGTCTTAGCAAAGAGGTCACACAGATAATCAGAGCAATTCTCAGAGACACTGAGAACAAGCTCGACAATTCCCTCCTGGCACTTTCCCTGTAGGAGATACCGCAAGACGTTTCTGTACATTGGGCACAGCGCTCTGCACGGTGTTAGCAGAGACTTTCCCGGGACAGTGAAACCCTATGTCAGAGACACTGAGAAGAAGCCCCAATGTTCCCTCCAGGCACTTTCAGTGTGGGTGCCTTCTCCACGTGGTTCCTGGTTTCACTGCGGCTCTGAAGAGAACGTTAGCAAAGAGGTAACCAGGACAGTGAAAACAGTACTCAAAGACAGGGAGAGCAAGCTCTCTCTTGGCACTTTGGATGTGGGACATACAGCGAGATGTTTGCTGCTTTTGCGTTTGGCTGTTGGGAGATTTACAGCACAAAGATATCTAGTTGATTTGAAGCAGTTGCGAGAAAGTCTAAACATAATCCCCACTTCTCCCTCCTGGCACTTTCCATGTGGGAGATATAGCAGGATGTATATTGGTTTTGAGGACAACTCAATGGACAGTGTAGGGAGAAAAGGTCCTGGCTCCTTGAATGCCGTTTCTGGAGACACTGCGATCAATGTGGGAGATATGTCAAGATGTGTGTTTGTTTTGAGGACGTCTCTCTGGAGAGTCTTAGCAAAGAGGTCACACAGATAATCAGAGCAATTCTCAGAGACACTGAGAACAAGCTCGACAATTCCCTCCTGGCACTTTCCCTGTAGGAGATACCGCAAGACGTTTCTGTACATTGGGCACAGCGCTCTGCACGGTGTTAGCAGAGACTTTCCCGGGACAGTGAAACCCTATGTCAGAGACACTGAGAAGAAGCCCCAATGTTCCCTCCAGGCACTTTCAGTGTGGGTGCCTTCTCCACGTGGTTCCTGGTTTCACTGCAGCTCTGAAGAGAATGTTAGCAAAGAGGTAACCGGGACAGTGAAAACAGTACTCAAAGACGGGGAGAGCAAGCTCTCTCTTGGCACTTTGGATGTGGGACATGCAGCGAGATGTTTGCTGCTTTTGCGTTTGGCTGTTGGGAGATTTACAGCACAAAGATATCTAGTTGATTTGAAGCAGTTGTGAGAAAGTCTAAACATAATCCCCACTTCTCCCTCCTGGCACTTTCCATGTGGGAGATATAGCAGGATGTATATTGGTTTTGAGGAGAACTCAATGGACAGTGTAGGGAGAAAAGGTCCTGGCTCCTTGAATGCCGTTTCTGGAGACACTGCGATCAATGTGGGAGATATTTCAAGATGTGTGTTTGTTTTGAGGACGTCTCTCTGGAGAGTCTTAGCAAAGAGGTCACACAGATAATCAGAGCAATTCTCAGAGACACTGAGAACAAGCTCCACAATTCCCTCCTGGCACTTTCCCTGTAGGAGATACCGCAAGACGTTTCTGTACATTGGGCACAGCGCTCTGCACGGTGTTAGCAGAGACTTTCCCGGGACAGTGAAACCCTATGTCAGAGACACTGAGAAGAAGCCCCAATGTTCCCTCCAGGCACTTTCAGTGTGGGTGCCTTCTCCACGTGGTTCCTGGTTTCACTGCGGCTCTGAAGAGAATGTTAGCAAAGAGGTAACCGGGACAGTGAAAACAGTACTCAAAGACAGGGAGAGCAAGCTCTCTCTTGGCACTTTGGATGTGGGACATACAGCGAGATGTTTGCTGCTTTTGCGTTTGGCTGTTGGGAGATTTACAGCACAAAGATATCTAGTTGATTTGAAGCAGTTGCGAGAAAGTCTAAACATAATCCCCACTTCTCCCTCCTGGCACTTTCCATGTGGGAGATATAGCAGGATGTATATTGGTTTTGAGGAGAACTCAATGGACAGTGTAGGGAGAAAAGGTCCTGGCTCCTTGAATGCCGTTTCTGGAGACACTGCGATCAATGTGGGAGATATGTCAAGATGTGTGTTTGTTTTGAGGACGTCTCTCTGGAGAGTCTTAGCAAAGAGGTCACACAGATAATCAGAGCAATTCTCAGAGACACTGAGAACAAGCTCGACAATTCCCTCCTGGCACTTTCCCTGTAGGAGATACCGCAAGACGTTTCTGTACATTGGGCACAGCGCTCTGCACGGTGTTAGCAGAGACTTTCCCAGGACAGTGAAACCCTATGTCAGAGACACTGAGAAGAAGCCCCAATGTTCCCTCCAGGCACTTTCAGTGTGGGTGCCTTCTCCACGTGGTTCCTGGTTTCACTGCAGCTCTGAAGAGAATGTTAGCAAAGAGGTAACCGGGACAGTGAAAACAGTACTCAAAGACAGGGAGAGCAAGCTCTCTCTTGGCACTTTGGATGTGGGACATACAGCGAGATGTTTGCTGCTTTTGCGTTTGGCTGTTGGGAGATTTACAGCACAAAGATATCTAGTTGATTTGAAGCAGTTGCGAGAAAGTCTAAACATAATCCCCACTTCTCCCTCCTGGCACTTTCCATGTGGGAGATATAGCAGGATGTATATTGGTTTTGAGGAGAACTCAATGGACAGTGTAGGGAGAAAAGGTCCTGGCTCCTTGAATGCCGTTTCTGGAGACACTGCGATCAATGTGGGAGATATGTCAAGATGTGTGTTTGTTTTGAGGACGTCTCTCTGGAGAGTCTTAGCAAAGAGGTCACACAGATAATCAGAGCAATTCTCAGAGACACTGAGAACAAGCTCGACAATTCCCTCCTGGCACTTTCCCTGTAGGAGATACCGCAAGACGTTTCTGTACATTGGGCACAGCGCTCTGCACGGTGTTAGCAGAGACTTTCCCGGGACAGTGAAACCCTATGTCAGAGACACTGAGAAGAAGCCCCAATGTTCCCTCCAGGCACTTTCAGTGTGGGTGCCTTCTCCACGTGGTTCCTGGTTTCACTGCAGCTCTGAAGAGAACGTTAGCAAAGAGGTAACCAGGACAGTGAAAACAGTACTCAAAGACAGGGAGAGCAAGCTCTCTCTTGGCACTTTGGATGTGGGACATACAGCGAGATGTTTGCTGCTTTTGCGTTTGGCTGTTGGGAGATTTACAGCACAAAGATATCTAGTTGATTTGAAGCAGTTGCGAGAAAGTCTAAACATAATCCCCACTTCTCCCTCCTGGCACTTTCCATGTGGGAGATATAGCAGGATGTATATTGGTTTTGAGGACAACTCAATGGACAGTGTAGGGAGAAAAGGTCCTGGCTCCTTGAATGCCGTTTCTGGAGACACTGCGATCAATGTGGGAGATATGTCAAGATGTGTGTTTGTTTTGAGGACGTCTCTCTGGAGAGTCTTAGCAAAGAGGTCACACAGATAATCAGAGCAATTCTCAGAGACACTGAGAACAAGCTCGACAATTCCCTCCTGGCACTTTCCCTGTAGGAGATACCGCAAGACGTTTCTGTACATTGGGCACAGCGCTCTGCACTGTGTTAGCAGAGACTTTCCCAGGACAGTGAAACCCTATGTCAGAGACACTGAGAAGAAGCCCCAATGTTCCCTCCAGGCACTTTCAGTGTGGGTGCCTTCTCCACGTGGTTCCTGGTTTCACTGCAGCTCTGAAGAGAATGTTAGCAAAGAGGTAACCGGGACAGTGAAAACAGTACTCAAAGACAGGGAGAGCAAGCTCTCTCTTGGCACTTTGGATGTGGGACATACAGCGAGATGTTTGCTGCTTTTGCGTTTGGCTGTTGGGAGATTTACAGCACAAAGATATCTAGTTGATTTGAAGCAGTTGCGAGAAAGTCTAAACATAATCCCCACTTCTCCCTCCTGGCACTTTCCATGTGGGAGATATAGCAGGATGTATATTGGTTTTGAGGAGAACTCAATGGACAGTGTAGGGAGAAAAGGTCCTGGCTCCTTGAATGCCGTTTCTGGAGACACTGCGATCAATGTGGGAGATATGTCAAGATGTGTGTTTGTTTTGAGGACGTCTCTCTGGAGAGTCTTAGCAAAGAGGTCACACAGATAATCAGAGCAATTCTCAGAGACACTGAGAACAAGCTCGACAATTCCCTCCTGGCACTTTCCCTGTAGGAGATACCGCAAGACGTTTCTGTACATTGGGCACAGCGCTCTGCACGGTGTTAGCAGAGACTTTCCCGGGACAGTGAAACCCTATGTCAGAGACACTGAGAAGAAGCCCCAATGTTCCCTCCAGGCACTTTCAGTGTGGGTGCCTTCTCCACGTGGTTCCTGGTTTCACTGCGGCTCTGAAGAGAACGTTAGCAAAGAGGTAACCAGGACAGTGAAAACAGTACTCAAAGACAGGGAGAGCAAGCTCTCTCTTGGCACTTTGGATGTGGGACATACAGCGAGATGTTTGCTGCTTTTGCGTTTGGCTGTTGGGAGATTTACAGCACAAAGATATCTAGTTGATTTGAAGCAGTTGCGAGAAAGTCTAAACATAATCCCCACTTCTCCCTCCTGGCACTTTCCATGTGGGAGATATAGCAGGATGTATATTGGTTTTGAGGACAACTCAATGGACAGTGTAGGGAGAAAAGGTCCTGGCTCCTTGAATGCCGTTTCTGGAGACACTGCGATCAATGTGGGAGATATGTCAAAATGTGTGTTTGTTTTGAGGACGTCTCTCTGGAGAGTCTTAGCAAAGAGGTCACACAGATAATCAGAGCAATTCTCAGAGACACTGAGAACAAGCTCGACAATCCCCTCCTGGCACTTTCCCTGTAGGAGATACTGCAAGACGTTTCTGTACATTGGGCACAGCGCTCTGCACGGTGTTAGCAGAGACTTTCCCGGGACAGTGAAACCCTATGTCAGAGACACTGAGAAGAAGCCCCAATGTTCCCTCCAGGCACTTTCAGTGTGGGTGCCTTCTCCACGTGGTTCCTGGTTTCACTGCAGCTCTGAAGAGAACGTTAGCAAAGAGGTAACCGGGACAGTGAAAACAGTACTCAAAGACAGGGAGAGCAAGCTCTCTCTTGGCACTTTGGATGTGGGACATGCAGCGAGATGTTTGCTGCTTTTGCGTTTGGCTGTTGGGAGATTTACAGCACAAAGATATCTAGTTGATTTGAAGCAGTTGCGAGAAAGTCTAAACATAATCCCCACTTCTCCCTCCTGGCACTTTCCATGTGGGAGATCTAGCAGGATGTATATTGGTTTTGAGGAGAACTCAATGGAGAGTGTAGGGAGAAAAGGTCCTGGCTCCTTGAATGCCGTTTCTGGAGACACTGCGATCAATGTGGGAGATATGTCAAGATGTGTGTTTGTTTTGAGGACGTCTCTCTGGAGAGTCTTAGCAAAGAGGTCACACAGATAATCAGAGCAATTCTCAGAGACACTGAGAACAAGCTCGACAATTCCCTCCTGGCACTTTCCCTGTAGGAGATACCGCAAGACGTTTCTGTACATTGGGCACAGCGCTCTGCACGGTGTTAGCAGAGACTTTCCCGGGACAGTGAAACCCTATGTCAGAGACACTGAGAAGAAGCCCCAATGTTCCCTCCAGGCACTTTCAGTGTGGGTGCCTTCTCCACGTGGTTCCTGGTTTCACTGCGGCTCTGAAGAGAATGTTAGCAAAGAGGTAACCGGGACAGTGAAAACAGTACTCAAAGACAGGGAGAGCAAGCTCTCTCTTGGCACTTTGGATGTGGGACATACAGCGAGATGTTTGCTGCTTTTGCGTTTGGCTGTTGGGAGATTTACAGCACAAAGATATCTAGTTGATTTGAAGCAGTTGCGAGAAAGTCTAAACATAATCCCCACTTCTCCCTCCTGGCACTTTCCATGTGGGAGATATAGCAGGATGTACATTGGTTTTGAGGAGAACTCAATGGACAGTGTAGGGAGAAAAGGTCCTGGCTCCTTGAATGCCGTTTCTGGAGACACTGCGATCAATGTGGGAGATATGTCAAGATGTGTGTTTGTTTTGAGGACGTCTCTCTGGAGAGTCTTAGCAAAGAGGTCACACAGATAATCAGAGCAATTCTCAGAGACACTGAGAACAAGCTCGACAATTCCCTCCTGGCACTTTCCCTGTAGGAGATACCGCAAGACGTTTCTGTACATTGGGCACAGCGCTCTGCACGGTGTTAGCAGAGACTTTCCCGGGACAGTGAAACCCTATGTCAGAGACACTGAGAAGAAGCCCCAATGTTCCCTCCAGGCACTTTCAGTGTGGGTGCCTTCTCCACGTGGTTCCTGGTTTCACTGCAGCTCTGAAGAGAATGTTAGCAAAGAGGTAACCGGGACAGTGAAAACAGTACTCAAAGACAGGGAGAGCAAGCTCTCTCTTGGCACTTTGGATGTGGGACATGCAGCGAGATGTTTGCTGCTTTTGCGTTTGGCTGTTGGGAGATTTACAGCACAAAGATATCTAGTTGATTTGAAGCAGTTGCGAGAAAGTCTAAACATAATCCCCACTTCTCCCTCCTGGCACTTTCCATGTGGGAGATATAGCAGGATGTATATTGGTTTTGAGGAGAACTCAATGGACAGTGTAGGGAGAAAAGGTCCTGGCTCCTTGAATGCCGTTTCTGGAGACACTGCGATCAATGTGGGAGATATGTCAAGATGTGTGTTTGTTTTGAGGACGTCTCTCTGGAGAGTCTTAGCAAAGAGGTCACACAGATAATCAGAGCAATTCTCAGAGACACTGAGAACAAGCTCGACAATTCCCTCCTGGCACTTTCCCTGTAGGAGATACCGCAAGACGTTTCTGTACATTGGGCACAGCGCTCTGCACGGTGTTAGCAGAGACTTTCCCGGGACAGTGAAACCCTATGTCAGAGACACTGAGAAGAAGCCCCAATGTTCCCTCCAGGCACTTTCAGTGTGGGTGCCTTCTCCACGTGGTTCCTGGTTTCACTGCAGCTCTGAAGAGAACGTTAGCAAAGAGGTAACCGGGACAGTGAAAACAGTACTCAAAGACAGGGAGAGCAAGCTCTCTCTTGGCACTTTGGATGTGGGACATACAGCGAGATGTTTGCTGCTTTTGCGTTTGGCTGTTGGGAGATTTACAGCACAAAGATATCTAGTTGATTTGAAGCAGTTGCGAGAAAGTCTAAACATAATCCCCACTTCTCCCTCCTGGCACTTTCCATGTGGGAGATATAGCAGGATGTATATTGGTTTTGAGGAGAACTCAATGGACAGTGTAGGGAGAAAAGGTCCTGGCTCCTTGAAGGCCGTTTCTGGAGACACTGCGATCAATGTGGGAGATATGTCAAGATGTGTGTTTGTTTTGAGGACGTCTCTCTGGAGAGTCTTAGCAAAGAGGTCACACAGATAATCAGAGCAATTCTCAGAGACACTGAGAACAAGCTCGACAATTCCCTCCTGGCACTTTCCCTGTAGGAGATACCGCAAGACGTTTCTGTACATTGGGCACAGCGCTCTGCACGGTGTTAGCAGAGACTTTCCCGGGACAGTGAAACCCTATGTCAGAGACACTGAGAAGAAGCCCCAATGTTCCCTCCAGGCACTTTCAGTGTGGGTGCCTTCTCCACGTGGTTCCTGGTTTCACTGCAGCTCTGAAGAGAATGTTAGCAAAGAGGTAACCGGGACAGTGAAAACAGTACTCAAAGACAGGGAGAGCAAGCTCTCTCTTGGCACTTTGGATGTGGGACATACAGCGAGATGTTTGCTGCTTTTGCGTTTGGCTGTTGGGAGATTTACAGCACAAAGATATCTAGTTGATTTGAAGCAGTTGCGAGAAAGTCTAAACATAATCCCCACTTCTCCCTCCTGGCACTTTCCATGTGGGAGATATAGCAGGATGTACATTGGTTTTGAGGACAACTCAATGGACAGTGTAGGGAGAAAAGGTCCTGGCTCCTTGAATGCCGTTTCTGGAGACACTGCGATCAATGTGGGAGATATGTCAAGATGTGTGTTTGTTTTGAGGACGTCTCTCTGGAGAGTCTTAGCAAAGAGGTCACACAGATAATCAGAGCAATTCTCAGAGACACTGAGAACAAGCTCGACAATTCCCTCCTGGCACTTTCCCTGTAGGAGATACCGCAAGACGTTTCTGTACATTGGGCACAGCGCTCTGCACGGTGTTAGCAGAGACTTTCCCGGGACAGTGAAACCCTATGTCAGAGACACTGAGAAGAAGCCCCAATGTTCCCTCCAGGCACTTTCAGTGTGGGTGCCTTCTCCACGTGGTTCCTGGTTTCACTGCAGCTCTGAAGAGAATGTTAGCAAAGAGGTAACCGGGACAGTGAAAACAGTACTCAAAGACAGGGAGAGCAAGCTCTCTCTTGGCACTTTGGATGTGGGACATGCAGCGAGATGTTTGCTGCTTTTGCGTTTGGCTGTTGGGAGATTTACAGCACAAAGATATCTAGTTGATTTGAAGCAGTTCCGAGAAAGTCTAAACATAATCCCCACTTCTCCCTCCTGGCACTTTCCATGTGGGAGATATAGCAGGATGTATATTGGTTTTGAGGAGAACTCAATGGACAGTGTAGGGAGAAAAGGTCCTGGCTCCTTGAAGGCCGTTTCTGGAGACACTGCGATCAATGTGGGAGATATGTCAAGATGTGTGTTTGTTTTGAGGACGTCTCTCTGGAGAGTCTTAGCAAAGAGGTCACACAGATAATCAGAGCAATTCTCAGAGACACTGAGAACAAGCTCGACAATTCCCTCCTGGCACTTTCCCTGTAGGAGATACCGCAAGACGTTTCTGTACATTGGGCACAGCGCTCTGCACGGTGTTAGCAGAGACTTTCCCGGGACAGTGAAACCCTATGTCAGAGACACTGAGAAGAAGCCCCAATGTTCCCTCCAGGCACTTTCAGTGTGGGTGCCTTCTCCACGTGGTTCCTGGTTTCACTGCAGCTCTGAAGAGAATGTTAGCAAAGAGGTAACCGGGACAGTGAAAACAGTACTCAAAGACAGGGAGAGCAAGCTCTCTCTTGGCACTTTGGATGTGGGACATACAGCGAGATGTTTGCTGCTTTTGCGTTTGGCTGTTGGGAGATTTACAGCACAAAGATATCTAGTTGATTTGAAGCAGTTGCGAGAAAGTCTAAACATAATCCCCACTTCTCCCTCCTGGCACTTTCCATGTGGGAGATATAGCAGGATGTACATTGGTTTTGAGGACAACTCAATGGACAGTGTAGGGAGAAAAGGTCCTGGCTCCTTGAATGCCGTTTCTGGAGACACTGCGATCAATGTGGGAGATATGTCAAGATGTGTGTTTGTTTTGAGGACGTCTCTCTGGAGAGTCTTAGCAAAGAGGTCACACAGATAATCAGAGCAATTCTCAGAGACACTGAGAACAAGCTCGACAATTCCCTCCTGGCACTTTCCCTGTAGGAGATACCGCAAGACGTTTCTGTACATTGGGCACAGCGCTCTGCACGGTGTTAGCAGAGACTTTCCCGGGACAGTGAAACCCTATGTCAGAGACACTGAGAAGAAGCCCCAATGTTCCCTCCAGGCACTTTCAGTGTGGGTGCCTTCTCCACGTGGTTCCTGGTTTCACTGCAGCTCTGAAGAGAATGTTAGCAAAGAGGTAACCGGGACAGTGAAAACAGTACTCAAAGACAGGGAGAGCAAGCTCTCTCTTGGCACTTTGGATGTGGGACATGCAGCGAGATGTTTGCTGCTTTTGCGTTTGGCTGTTGGGAGATTTACAGCACAAAGATATCTAGTTGATTTGAAGCAGTTGCGAGAAAGTCTAAACATAATCCCCACTTCTCCCTCCTGGCACTTTCCATGTGGGAGATATAGCAGGATGTATATTGGTTTTGAGGAGAACTCAATGGACAGTGTAGGGAGAAAAGGTCCTGGCTCCTTGAAGGCCGTTTCTGGAGACACTGCGATCAATGTGGGAGATATGTCAAGATGTGTGTTTGTTTTGAGGACGTCTCTCTGGAGAGTCTTAGCAAAGAGGTCACACAGATAATCAGAGCAATTCTCAGAGACACTGAGAACAAGCTCGACAATTCCCTCCTGGCACTTTCCCTGTAGGAGATACCGCAAGACGTTTCTGTACATTGGGCACAGCGCTCTGCACGGTGTTAGCAGAGACTTTCCCGCGACAGTGAAACCCTATGTCAGAGACACTGAGAAGAAGCCCCAATGTTCCCTCCAGGCACTTTCAGTGTGGGTGCCTTCTCCACGTGGTTCCTGGTTTCACTGCAGCTCTGAAGAGAATGTTAGCAAAGAGGTAACCGGGACAGTGAAAACAGTACTCAAAGACAGGGAGAGCAAGCTCTCTCTTGGCACTTTGGATGTGGGACATACAGCGAGATGTTTGCTGCTTTTGCGTTTGGCTGTTGGGAGATTTACAGCACAAAGATATCTAGTTGATTTGAAGCAGTTGCGAGAAAGTCTAAACATAATCCCCACTTCTCCCTCCTGGCACTTTCCATGTGGGAGATATAGCAGGATGTACATTGGTTTTGAGGACAACTCAATGGACAGTGTAGGGAGAAAAGGTCCTGGCTCCTTGAATGCCGTTTCTGGAGACACTGCGATCAATGTGGGAGATATGTCAAGATGTGTGTTTGTTTTGAGGACGTCTCTCTGGAGAGTCTTAGCAAAGAGGTCACACAGATAATCAGAGCAATTCTCAGAGACACTGAGAACAAGCTCGACAATTCCCTCCTGGCACTTTCCCTGTAGGAGATACCGCAAGACGTTTCTGTACATTGGGCACAGCGCTCTGCACGGTGTTAGCAGAGACTTTCCCGGGACAGTGAAACCCTATGTCAGAGACACTGAGAAGAAGCCCCAATGTTCCCTCCAGGCACTTTGAGTGTGGGTGCCTTCTCCACGTGGTTCCTGGTTTCACTGCGGCTCTGAAGAGAATGTTAGCAAAGAGGTAACCGGGACAGTGAAAACAGTACTCAAAGACAGGGAGAGCAAGCTCTCTCTTGGCACTTTGGATGTGGGACATGCAGCGAGATGTTTGCTGCTTTTGCGTTTGGCTGTTGGGAGATTTACAGCACAAAGATATCTAGTTGATTTGAAGCAGTTCCGAGAAAGTCTAAACATAATCCCCACTTCTCCCTCCTGGCACTTTCCATGTGGGAGATATAGCAGGATGTATATTGGTTTTGAGGACAACTCAATGGACAGTGTAGGGAGAAAAGGTCCTGGCTCCTTGAATGCCGTTTCTGGAGACACTGCGATCAATGTGGGAGATATGTCAAGATGTGTGTTTGTTTTGAGGACGTCTCTCTGGAGAGTCTTAGCAAAGAGGTCACACAGATAATCAGAGCAATTCTCAGAGACACTGAGAACAAGCTCGACAATTCCCTCCTGGCACTTTCCCTGTAGGAGATACCGCAAGACGTTTCTGTACATTGGGCACAGCGCTCTGCACGGTGTTAGCAGAGACTTTCCCGGGACAGTGAAACCCTATGTCAGAGACACTGAGAAGAAGCCCCAATGTTCCCTCCAGGCACTTTCAGTGTGGGTGCCTTCTCCACGTGGTTCCTGGTTTCACTGCAGCTCTGAAGAGAACGTTAGCAAAGAGGTAACCGGGACAGTGAAAACAGTACTCAAAGACAGGGAGAGCAAGCTCTCTCTTGGCACTTTGGATGTGGGACATGCAGCGAGATGTTTGCTGCTTTTGCGTTTGGCTGTTGGGAGATTTACAGCACAAAGATATCTAGTTGATTTGAAGCAGTTCCGAGAAAGTCTAAACATAATCCCCACTTCTCCCTCCTGGCACTTTCCATGTGGGAGATATAGCAGGATGTATATTGGTTTTGAGGACAACTCAATGGACAGTGTAGGGAGAAAAGGTCCTGGCTCCTTGAATGCCGTTTCTGGAGACACTGCGATCAATGTGGGAGATATGTCAAGATGTGTGTTTGTTTTGAGGACGTCTGTCTGGAGAGTCTTAGCAAAGAGGTCACACAGATAATCAGAGCAATTCTCAGAGACACTGAGAACAAGCTCGACAATTCCCTCCTGGCACTTTCCCTGTAGGAGATACCGCAAGACGTTTCTGTACATTGGGCACAGCGCTCTGCACAGTGTTAGCAGAGACCTTCCCGGGACAGTGAAACCCTATGTCAGAGACACTGAGAAGAAGCCCCAATGTTCCCTCCAGGCACTTTCAGTGTGGGTGCCTTCTCCACGTGGTTCCTGGTTTCACTGCAGCTCTGAAGAGAACGTTAGCAAAGAGGTAACCGGGACAGTGAAAACAGTACTCAAAGACAGGGAGAGCAAGCTCTCTCTTGGCACTTTGGATGTGGGACATGCAGCGAGATGTTTGCTGCTTTTGCGTTTGGCTGTTGGGAGATTTACAGCACAAAGATATCTAGTTGATTTGAAGCAGTTGCGAGAAAGTCTAAACATAATCCCCACTTCTCCCTCCTGGCACTTTCCATGTGGGAGATATAGCAGGATGTATATTGGTTTTGAGGAGAACTCAATGGACAGTGTAGGGAGAAAAGGTCCTGGCTCCTTGAAGGCCGTTTCTGGAGACACTGCGATCAATGTGGGAGATACGTCAAGATGTGTGTTTGTTTTGAGGACGTCTCTCTGGAGAGTCTTAGCAAAGAGGTCACACAGATAATCAGAGCAATTCTCAGAGACACTGAGAACAAGCTCGACAATTCCCTCCTGGCACTTTCCCTGTAGGAGATACCGCAAGACGTTTCTGTACATTGGGCACAGCGCTCTGCACGGTGTTAGCAGAGACTTTCCCGGGACAGTGAAACCCTATGTCAGAGACACTGAGAAGAAGCCCCAACGTTCCCTCCAGGCACTTTCAGTGTGGGTGCCTTCTCCACGTGGTTCCTGGTTTCACTGCAGCTCTGAAGAGAATGTTAGCAAAGAGGTAACCGGGACAGTGAAAACAGTACTCAAAGACAGGGAGAGCAAGCTCTCTCTTGGCACTTTGGATGTGGGACATACAGCGAGATGTTTGCTGCTTTTGCGTTTGGCTGTTGGGAGATTTACAGCACAAAGATATCTAGTTGATTTGAAGCAGTTCCGAGAAAGTCTAAACATAATCCCCACTTCTCCCTCCTGGCACTTTCCATGTGGGAGATATAGCAGGATGTATATTGGTTTTGAGGAGAACTCAATGGACAGTGTAGGGAGAAAAGGTCCTGGCTCCTTGAATGCCGTTTCTGGAGACACTGCGATCAATGTGGGAGATATGTCAAGATGTGTGTTTGTTTTGAGGACGTCTCTCTGGAGAGTCTTAGCAAAGAGGTCACACAGATAATCAGAGCAATTCTCAGAGACACTGAGAACAAGCTCCACAATTCCCTCCTGGCACTTTCCCTGTAGGAGATACCGCAAGACGTTTCTGTACATTGGGCACAGCGCTCTGCACGGTGTTAGCAGAGACTTTCCCGGGACAGTGAAACCCTATGTCAGAGACACTGAGAAGAAGCCCCAATGTTCCCTCCAGGCACTTTGAGTGTGGGTGCCTTCTCCACGTGGTTCCTGGTTTCACTGCGGCTCTGAAGAGAACGTTAGCAAAGAGGTAACCGGGACAGTGAAAACAGTACTCAAAGACAGGGAGAGCAAGCTCTCTCTTGGCACTTTGGATGTGGGACATGCAGCGAGATGTTTGCTGCTTTTGCGTTTGGCTGTTGGGAGATTTACAGCACAAAGATATCTAGTTGATTTGAAGCAGTTGCGAGAAAGTCTAAACATAATCCCCACTTCTCCCTCCTGGCACTTTCCATGTGGGAGATATAGCAGGATGTATATTGGTTTTGAGGAGAACTCAATGGACAGTGTAGGGAGAAAAGGTCCTGGCTCCTTGAATGCCGTTTCTGGAGACACTGCGATCAATGTGGGAGATATGTCAAGATGTGTGTTTGTTTTGAGGACGTCTCTCTGGAGAGTCTTAGCAAAGAGGTCACACAGATAATCAGAGCAATTCTCAGAGACACTGAGAACAAGCTCGACAATTCCCTCCTGGCACTTTCCCTGTAGGAGATACCGCAAGACGTTTCTGTACATTGGGCACAGCGCTCTGCACGGTG
The DNA here is from genome assembly GCF_963924245.1 of Chroicocephalus ridibundus. Classification (NCBI taxonomy): domain Eukaryota; kingdom Metazoa; phylum Chordata; class Aves; order Charadriiformes; family Laridae; genus Chroicocephalus; species Chroicocephalus ridibundus. The sequence goes on along the minus strand of NW_026961237.1, from coordinate 434,002 downwards.
TTAGCAGAGACTTTCCCGGGACAGTGAAACCCTATGTCAGAGACACTGAGAAGAAGCCCCAATGTTCCCTCCAGGCACTTTGAGTGTGGGTGCCTTCTCCACGTGGTTCCTGGTTTCACTGCGGCTCTGAAGAGAACGTTAGCAAAGAGGTAACCGGGACAGTGAAAACAGTACTCAAAGACAGGGAGAGCAAGCTCTCTCTTGGCACTTTGGATGTGGGACATGCAGCGAGATGTTTGCTGCTTTTGCGTTTGGCTGTTGGGAGATTTACAGCACAAAGATATCTAGTTGATTTGAAGCAGTTGCGAGAAAGTCTAAACATAATCCCCACTTCTCCCTCCTGGCACTTTCCATGTGGGAGATATAGCAGGATGTATATTGGTTTTGAGGAGAACTCAATGGACAGTGTAGGGAGAAAAGGTCCTGGCTCCTTGAATGCCGTTTCTGGAGACACTGCGATCAATGTGGGAGATATGTCAAGATGTGTGTTTGTTTTGAGGACGTCTCTCTGGAGAGTCTTAGCAAAGAGGTCACACAGATAATCAGAGCAATTCTCAGAGACACTGAGAACAAGCTCGACAATTCCCTCCTGGCACTTTCCCTGTAGGAGATACCGCAAGACGTTTCTGTACATTGGGCACAGCGCTCTGCACGGTGTTAGCAGAGACTTTCCCGGGACAGTGAAACCCTATGTCAGAGACACTGAGAAGAAGCCCCAATGTTCCCTCCAGGCACTTTCAGTGTGGGTGCCTTCTCCACGTGGTTCCTGGTTTCACTGCAGCTCTGAAGAGAATGTTAGCAAAGAGGTAACTGGGACAGTGAAAACAGTACTCAAAGACAGGGAGAGCAAGCTCTCTCTTGGCACTTTGGATGTGGGACATGCAGCGAGATGTTTGCTGCTTTTGCGTTTGGCTGTTGGGAGATTTACAGCACAAAGATATCTAGTTGATTTGAAGCAGTTGCGAGAAAGTCTAAACATAATCCCCACTTCTCCCTCCTGGCACTTTCCATGTGGGAGATATAGCAGGATGTATATTGGTTTTGAGGAGAACTCAATGGACAGTGTAGGGAGAAAAGGTCCTGGCTCCTTGAATGCCGTTTCTGGAGACACTGCGATCAATGTGGGAGATATGTCAAGATGTGTGTTTGTTTTGAGGACGTCTCTCTGGAGAGTCTTAGCAAAGAGGTCACACAGATAATCAGAGCAATTCTCAGAGACACTGAGAACAAGCTCCACAATTCCCTCCTGGCACTTTCCCTGTAGGAGATACCACAAGACGTTTCTGTATATTGGGCACAGCGCTCTGCACGGTGTTAGCAGAGACTTTCCCGGGACAGTGAAACCCTATGTCAGAGACACTGAGAAGAAGCCCCAATGTTCCCTCCAGGCACTTTCAGTGTGGGTGCCTTCTCCACGTGGTTCCTGGTTTCACTGCAGCTCTGAAGAGAATGTTAGCAAAGAGGTAACCGGGACAGTGAAAACAGTACTCAAAGACAGGGAGAGCAAGCTCTCTCTTGGCACTTTGGATGTGGGACATACAGCGAGATGTTTGCTGCTTTTGCGTTTGGCTGTTGGGAGATTTACAGCACAAAGATATCTAGTTGATTTGAAGCAGTTCCGAGAAAGTCTAAACATAATCCCCACTTCTCCCTCCTGGCACTTTCCATGTGGGAGATCTAGCAGGATGTATATTGGTTTTGAGGAGAACTCAATGGACAGTGTAGGGAGAAAAGGTCCTGGCTCCTTGAATGCCGTTTCTGGAGACACTGCGATCAATGTGGGAGATATGTCAAAATGTGTGTTTGTTTTGAGGACGTCTCTCTGGAGAGTCTTAGCAAAGAGGTCACACAGATAATCAGAGCAATTCTCAGAGACACTGAGAACAAGCTCGACAATTCCCTCCTGGCACTTTCCCTGTAGGAGATACCGCAAGACGTTTCTGTACATTGGGCACAGCGCTCTGCACGGTGTTAGCAGAGACTTTCCCGGGACAGTGAAACCCTATGTCAGAGACACTGAGAAGAAGCCCCAATGTTCCCTCCAGGCACTTTCAGTGTGGGTGCCTTCTCCACGTGGTTCCTGGTTTCACTGCAGCTCTGAAGAGAATGTTAGCAAAGAGGTAACCGGGACAGTGAAAACAGTACTCAAAGACAGGGAGAGCAAGCTCTCTCTTGGCACTTTGGATGTGGGACATGCAGCGAGATGTTTGCTGCTTTTGCGTTTGGCTGTTGGGAGATTTACAGCACAAAGATATCTAGTTGATTTGAAGCAGTTGCGAGAAAGTCTAAACATAATCCCCACTTCTCCCTCCTGGCACTTTCCATGTGGGAGATATAGCAGGATGTATATTGGTTTTGAGGAGAACTCAATGTACAGTGTAGGGAGAAAAGGTCCTGGCTCCTTGAATGCCGTTTCTGGAGACACTGCGATCAATGTGGGAGATATGTCAAGATGTGTGTTTGTTTTGAGGACGTCTCTCTGGAGAGTCTTAGCAAAGAGGTCACACAGATAATCAGAGCAATTCTCAGAGACACTGAGAACAAGCTCCACAATTCCCTCCTGGCACTTTCCCTGTAGGAGATACCGCAAGACATTTCTGTATATTGGGCACAGCGCTCTGCACGGTGTTAGCAGAGACTTTCCCGGGACAGTGAAACCCTATGTCAGAGACACTGAGAAGAAGCCCCAATGTTCCCTCCAGGCACTTTCAGTGTGGGTGCCTTCTCCACGTGGTTCCTGGTTTCACTGCAGCTCTGAAGAAAACGTTAGCAAAGAGGTAACCGGGACAGTGAAAACAGTACTCAAAGAGAGGGAGAGCAAGCTCTCTCTTGGCACTTTGGATGTGGGACATACAGCGAGATGTTTGCTGCTTTTGCGTTTGGCTGTTGGGAGATTTACAGCACAAAGATATCTAGTTGATTTGAAGCAGTTCCGAGAAAGTCTAAACATAATCCCCACTTCTCCCTCCTGGCACTTTCCATGTGGGAGATATAGCAGGATGTATATTGGTTTTGAGGAGAACTCAATGGACAGTGTAGGGAGAAAAGGTCCTGGCTCCTTGAATGCCGTTTCTGGAGACACTGCGATCAATGTGGGAGATATGTCAAGATGTGTGTTTGTTTTGAGGACGTCTCTCTGGAGAGTCTTAGCAAAGAGGTCACACAGATAATCAGAGCAATTCTCAGAGACACTGAGAACAAGCTCGACAATTCCCTCCTGGCACTTTCCCTGTAGGAGATACCGCAAGACGTTTCTGTACATTGGGCACAGCGCTCTGCACGGTGTTAGCAGAGACTTTCCCGGGACAGTGAAACCCTATGTCAGAGACACTGAGAAGAAGCCCCAATGTTCCCTCCAGGCACTTTCAGTGTGGGTGCCTTCTCCACGTGGTTCCTGGTTTCACTGCAGCTCTGAAGAGAATGTTAGCAAAGAGGTAACCGGGACAGTGAAAACAGTACTCAAAGACAGGGAGAGCAAGCTCTCTCTTGGCACTTTGGATGTGGGACATGCAGCGAGATGTTTGCTGCTTTTGCGTTTGGCTGTTGGGAGATTTACAGCACAAAGATATCTAGTTGATTTGAAGCAGTTGCGAGAAAGTCTAAACATAATCCCCACTTCTCCCTCCTGGCACTTTCCATGTGGGAGATATAGCAGGATGTATATTGGTTTTGAGGAGAACTCAATGGACAGTGTAGGGAGAAAAGGTCCTGGCTCCTTGAATGCCGTTTCTGGAGACACTGCGATCAATGTGGGAGATATGTCAAGATGTGTGTTTGTTTTGAGGACGTCTCTCTGGAGAGTCTTAGCAAAGAGGTCACACAGATAATCAGAGCAATTCTCAGAGACACTGAGAACAAGCTCGACAATTCCCTCCTGGCACTTTCCCTGTAGGAGATACCGCAAGACGTTTCTGTACATTGGGCACAGCGCTCTGCACGGTGTTAGCAGAGACTTTCCCGCGACAGTGAAACCCTATGTCAGAGACACTGAGAAGAAGCCCCAATGTTCCCTCCAGGCACTTTCAGTGTGGGTGCCTTCTCCACGTGGTTCCTGGTTTCACTGCAGCTCTGAAGAGAACGTTAGCAAAGAGGTAACCGGGACAGTGAAAACAGTACTCAAAGACAGGGAGAGCAAGCTCTCTCTTGGCACTTTGGATGTGGGACATGCAGCGAGATGTTTGCTGCTTTTGCGTTTGGCTGTTGGGAGATTTACAGCACAAAGATATCTAGTTGATTTGAAGCAGTTGCGAGAAAGTGTAAACATAATCCCCACTTCTCCCTCCTGGCACTTTCCATGTGGGAGATATAGCAGGATGTATATTGGTTTTGAGGAGAACTCAATGGACAGTGTAGGGAGAAAAGGTCCTGGCTCCTTGAATGCCGTTTCTGGAGACACTGCGATCAATGTGGGAGATATGTCAAGATGTGTGTTTGTTTTGAGGACGTCTCTCTGGAGAGTCTTAGCAAAGAGGTCACACAGATAATCAGAGCAATTCTCAGAGACACTGAGAACAAGCTCGACAATTCCCTCCTGGCACTTTCCCTGTAGGAGATACCGCAAGACGTTTCTGTACATTGGGCACAGCGCTCTGCACGGTGTTAGCAGAGACTTTCCCGGGACAGTGAAACCCTATGTCAGAGACACTGAGAAGAAGCCCCAATGTTCCCTCCAGGCACTTTCAGTGTGGGTGCCTTCTCCACGTGGTTCCTGGTTTCACTGCAGCTCTGAAGAGAACGTTAGCAAAGAGGTAACCAGGACAGTGAAAACAGTACTCAAAGACAGGGAGAGCAAGCTCTCTCTTGGCACTTTGGATGTGGGACATGCAGCGAGATGTTTGCTGCTTTTGCGTTTGGCTGTTGGGAGATTTACAGCACAAAGATATCTAGTTGATTTGAAGCAGTTGCGAGAAAGTCTAAACATAATCCCCACTTCTCCCTCCTGGCACTTTCCATGTGGGAGATATAGCAGGATGTATATTGGTTTTGAGGAGAACTCAATGGACAGTGTAGGGAGAAAAGGTCCTGGCTCCTTGAATGCCGTTTCTGGAGACACTGCGATCAATGTGGGAGATATGTCAAGATGTGTGTTTGTTTTGAGGACGTCTCTCTGGAGAGTCTTAGCAAAGAGGTCACAGGGATAATCAGAGCAATTCTCAGAGACACTGAGAACAAGCTCGACAATTCCCTCCTGGCACTTTCCCTGTAGGAGATACCGCAAGACGTTTCTGTACATTGGGCACAGCGCTCTGCACGGTGTTAGCAGAGACTTTCCCGGGACAGTGAAACCCTATGTCAGAGACACTGAGAAGAAGCCCCAATGTTCCCTCCAGGCACTTTCAGTGTGGGTGCCTTCTCCACGTGGTTCCTGGTTTCACTGCAGCTCTGAAGAGAACGTTAGCAAAGAGGTAACCGGGACAGTGAAAACAGTACTCAAAGACAGGGAGAGCAAGCTCTCTCTTGGCACTTTGGATGTGGGACATGCAGCGAGATGTTTGCTGCTTTTGCGTTTGGCTGTTGGGAGATTTACAGCACAAAGATATCTAGTTGATTTGAAGCAGTTGCGAGAAAGTCTAAACATAATCCCCACTTCTCCCTCCTGGCACTTTCCATGTGGGAGATATAGCAGGATGTATATTGGTTTTGAGGAGAACTCAATGGACAGTGTAGGGAGAAAAGGTCCTGGCTCCTTGAAGGCCGTTTCTGGAGACACTGCGATCAATGTGGGAGATATGTCAAGATGTGTGTTTGTTTTGAGGACGGCTCTCTGGAGAGTCTTAGCAAAGAGGTCACAGGGATAATCAGAGCAATTCTCAGAGACACTGAGAACAAGCTCGACAATTCCCTCCTGGCACTTTCCCTGTAGGAGATACCGCAAGACGTTTCTGTACATTGGGCACAGCGCTCTGCACGGTGTTAGCAGAGACTTTCCCGGGACAGTGAAACCCTATGTCAGAGACACTGAGAAGAAGCCCCAATGTTCCCTCCAGGCACTTTCAGTGTGGGTGCCTTCTCCACGTGGTTCCTGGTTTCACTGCAGCTCTGAAGAGAATGTTAGCAAAGAGGTAACCGGGACAGTGAAAACAGTACTCAAAGACAGGGAGAGCAAGCTCTCTCTTGGCACTTTGGATGTGGGACATGCAGCGAGATGTTTGCTGCTTTTGCGTTTGGCTGTTGGGAGATTTACAGCACAAAGATATCTAGTTGATTTGAAGCAGTTGCGAGAAAGTCTAAACATAATCCCCACTTCTCCCTCCTGGCACTTTCCATGTGGGAGATATAGCAGGATGTATATTGGTTTTGAGGAGAACTCAATGGACAGTGTAGGGAGAAAAGGTCCTGGCTCCTTGAATGCCGTTTCTGGAGACACTGCGATCAATGTGGGAGATATGTCAAGATGTGTGTTTGTTTTGAGGACGTCTCTCTGGAGAGTCTTAGCAAAGAGGTCACACAGATAATCAGAGCAATTCTCAGAGACACTGAGAACAAGCTCGACAATTCCCTCCTGGCACTTTCCCTGTAGGAGATACCGCAAGACGTTTCTGTACATTGGGCACAGCGCTCTGCACGGTGTTAGCAGAGACTTTCCCGGGACAGTGAAACCCTATGTCAGAGACACTGAGAAGAAGCCCCAATGTTCCCTCCAGGCACTTTCAGTGTGGGTGCCTTCTCCACGTGGTTCCTGGTTTCACTGCAGCTCTGAAGAGAACGTTAGCAAAGAGGTAACCGGGACAGTGAAAACAGTACTCAAAGACAGGGAGAGCAAGCTCTCTCTTGGCACTTTGGATGTGGGACATGCAGCGAGATGTTTGCTGCTTTTGCGTTTGGCTGTTGGGAGATTTACAGCACAAAGATATCTAGTTGATTTGAAGCAGTTGCGAGAAAGTCTAAACATAATCCCCACTTCTCCCTCCTGGCACTTTCCATGTGGGAGATATAGCAGGATGTATATTGGTTTTGAGGAGAACTCAATGGACAGTGTAGGGAGAAAAGGTCCTGGCTCCTTGAATGCCGTTTCTGGAGACACTGCGATCAATGTGGGAGATATGTCAAGATGTGTGTTTGTTTTGAGGACGTCTCTCTGGAGAGTCTTAGCAAAGAGGTCACACAGATAATCAGAGCAATTCTCAGAGACACTGAGAACAAGCTCGACAATTCCCTCCTGGCACTTTCCCTGTAGGAGATACCGCAAGACGTTTCTGTACATTGGGCACAGCGCTCTGCACGGTGTTAGCAGAGACTTTCCCGCGACAGTGAAACCCTATGTCAGAGACACTGAGAAGAAGCCCCAATGTTCCCTCCAGGCACTTTCAGTGTGGGTGCCTTCTCCACGTGGTTCCTGGTTTCACTGCAGCTCTGAAGAGAACGTTAGCAAAGAGGTAACCGGGACAGTGAAAACAGTACTCAAAGACAGGGAGAGCAAGCTCTCTCTTGGCACTTTGGATGTGGGACATGCAGCGAGATGTTTGCTGCTTTTGCGTTTGGCTGTTGGGAGATTTACAGCACAAAGATATCTAGTTGATTTGAAGCAGTTGCGAGAAAGTCTAAACATAATCCCCACTTCTCCCTCCTGGCACTTTCCATGTGGGAGATATAGCAGGATGTATATTGGTTTTGAGGAGAACTCAATGGACAGTGTAGGGAGAAAAGGTCCTGGCTCCTTGAATGCCGTTTCTGGAGACACTGCGATCAATGTGGGAGATATGTCAAGATGTGTGTTTGTTTTGAGGACGTCTCTCTGGAGAGTCTTAGCAAAGAGGTCACACAGATAATCAGAGCAATTCTCAGAGACACTGAGAACAAGCTCGACAATTCCCTCCTGGCACTTTCCCTGTAGGAGATACCGCAAGACGTTTCTGTACATTGGGCACAGCGCTCTGCACGGTGTTAGCAGAGACTTTCCCGGGACAGTGAAACCCTATGTCAGAGACACTGAGAAGAAGCCCCAATGTTCCCTCCAGGCACTTTCAGTGTGGGTGCCTTCTCCACGTGGTTCCTGGTTTCACTGCAGCTCTGAAGAGAACGTTAGCAAAGAGCTAACCGGGACAGTGAAAACAGTACTCAAAGACAGGGAGAGCAAGCTCTCTCTTGGCACTTTGGATGTGGGACATGCAGCGAGATGTTTGCTGCTTTTGCGTTTGGCTGTTGGGAGATTTACAGCACAAAGATATCTAGTTGATTTGAAGCAGTTGCGAGAAAGTCTAAACATAATCCCCACTTCTCCCTCCTGGCACTTTCCATGTGGGATATATAGCAGGATGTATATTGGTTTTGAGGAGAACTCAATGGACAGTGTAGGGAGAAAAGGTCCTGGCTCCTTGAAGGCCGTTTCTGGAGACACTGCGATCAATGTGGGAGATATGTCAAGATGTGTGTTTGTTTTGAGGACGTCTCTCTGGAGAGTCTTAGCAAAGAGGTCACACAGATAATCAGAGCAATTCTCAGAGACACTGAGAACAAGCTCGACAATTCCCTCCTGGCACTTTCCCTGTAGGAGATACCGCAAGACGTTTCTGTATATTGGGCACAGCGCTCTGCACGGTGTTAGCAGAGACTTTCCCGGGACAGTGAAACCCTATGTCAGAGACACTGAGAAGAAGCCCCAATGTTCCCTCCAGGCACTTTCAGTGTGGGTGCCTTCTCCACGTGGTTCCTGGTTTCACTGCGGCTCTGAAGAGAATGTTAGCAAAGAGGTAACCGGGACAGTGAAAACAGTACTCAAAGACAGGGAGAGCAAGCTCTCTCTTGGCACTTTGGATGTGGGACATGCAGCGAGATGTTTGCTGCTTTTGCGTTTGGCTGTTGGGAGATTTACAGCACAAAGATATCTAGTTGATTTGAAGCAGTTCCGAGAAAGTCTAAACATAATCCCCACTTCTCCCTCCTGGCACTTTCCATGTGGGAGTGTTGCGTGAAACGGGGCCAAGCGGTTTTGGCAGAAGATAAACCCCCTTGCGTTCTTACACTCCTCACCGAGGTGGGAGGCTAGGTGCGGCTAGGTTTAAATTCTGAGTGATGCCCAATTCAGCACTATCAGTCCAATCGCGTTTAATGTGTATTAAAGTATTACGATTTGGATACACTAATAGTGGACTGCACCTTCAGTCTAGTCGTACTCCTGAACTAGCACGGCCTCTCTCAAGTTTTGGTCGCGTTCAGTGAGAAAGCGAAACGGCTAGCTACTTAAACAGTGCAGTTTATTTAAACAACAGATATACAGGTTCTTTTGGATTGCCGGTGATAAATACACTGTCTGCAAAGCACGTGCAAATAAAGATATTGCTAAGTATACAAACGTGCGACAAAATTATAAACGATACAGCCTGGCTATAAATGTAGGGTAGAGATTCTCTAGAGAAATTTCTAAGTCCCCGAGAAAGCGCTCGGTGTAATCGAAGTCTTACCCAAAGGCGTCCCTATGGGGGGGAAGAGAGGCTCAGCCCGTCGACTGATCCCGGAAATCAGCGGTGGAATTCTTTGCGATGGTGTCTTCCCTGACATCCCCTCTCTCTTGGGCTATTTTTATATTATTTTTTTATCTTCAAAGTGGAGTTTGAGTGACTTTAGTCATACGTACTTTTATTATGATTAATGTATTCAAGGAGGAGTGTTCACACCTCGGGGGCGGATAGCCTCCGGGATGGAGGTGTGTTTTGGTACATTGTGGTGAGCAAAGTTCGCACAAAAGGACAGCATTTCATCAACATTCGACGAAATGTTGGCTCGGGTAGCGTGTAGGCCGCTTATCAGTTCCGTAGTACCATCTCGTCCCCATATCTGCTATTCGTCACAAGGGAAGGCCACGGAACAAGCGTGTTCCGTTCCATCCCTCGTGTAGTTTCGCAAACAACCTTGTACAGGGAATCACAGATGTTGCATTCTTCGTGTGCTAGCTGAGGCTGTATTCTACCTCAGAAGCCTCTCCATTTCATGACTTTCCTTAATGTGTGAACAATGCTGTATTTTTGTATTCTTGGCCAATTTAGTAATTATTCCACAGGGAGATATAGCAGGATGTATATTGGTTTTGAGGAGAACTCAATGGACAGTGTAGGGAGAAAAGGTCCTGGCTCCTTGAATGCCGTTTCTGGAGACACTGCGATCAATGTGGGAGATATGTCAAGATGTGTGTTTGTTTTGAGGACGTCTCTCTGGAGAGTCTTAGCAAAGAGGTCACAGGGATAATCAGAGCAATTCTCAGAGACACTGAGAACAAGCTCGACAATTCCCTCCTGGCACTTTCCCTGTAGGAGATACCGCAAGACGTTTCTGTACATTGGGCACAGCGCTCTGCACGGTGTTAGCAGAGACTTTCCCGGGACAGTGAAACCCTATGTCAGAGACACTGAGAAGAAGCCCCAATGTTCCCTCCAGGCACTTTCAGTGTGGGTGCCTTCTCCACGTGGTTCCTGGTTTCACTGCAGCTCTGAAGAGAACGTTAGCAAAGAGGTAACCGGGACAGTGAAAACAGTACTCAAAGACAGGGAGAGCAAGCTCTCTCTTGGCACTTTGGATGTGGGACATGCAGCGAGATGTTTGCTGCTTTTGCGTTTGGCTGTTGGGAGATTTACAGCACAAAGATATCTAGTTGATTTGAAGCAGTTGCGAGAAAGTCTAAACATAATCCCCACTTCTCCCTCCTGGCACTTTCCATGTGGGAGATATAGCAGGATGTATATTGGTTTTGAGGAGAACTCAATGGACAGTGTAGGGAGAAAAGGTCCTGGCTCCTTGAATGCCGTTTCTGGAGACACTGCGATCAATGTGGGAGATATGTCAAGATGTGTGTTTGTTTTGAGGACGTCTCTCTGGAGAGTCTTAGCAAAGAGGTCACACAGATAATCAGAGCAATTCTCAGAGACACTGAGAACAAGCTCGACAATTCCCTCCTGGCACTTTCCCTGTAGGAGATACCGCAAGACGTTTCTGTATATTGGGCACAGCGCTCTGCACGGTGTTAGCAGAGACTTTCCCGGGACAGTGAAACCCTATGTCAGAGACACTGAGAAGAAGCCCCAATGTTCCCTCCAGGCACTTTCAGTGTGGGTGCCTTCTCCACGTGGTTCCTGGTTTCACTGCGGCTCTGAAGAGAATGTTAGCAAAGAGGTAACCGGGACAGTGAAAACAGTACTCAAAGACAGGGAGAGCAAGCTCTCTCTTGGCACTTTGGATGTGGGACATGCAGCGAGATGTTTGCTGCTTTTGCGTTTGGCTGTTGGGAGATTTACAGCACAAAGATATCTAGTTGATTTGAAGCAGTTGCGAGAAAGTCTAAACATAATCCCCACTTCTCCCTCCTGGCACTTTCCATGTGGGAGTGTTGCGTGAAACGGGGCCAAGCGGTTTTGGCAGAAGATAAACCCCCTTGCGTTCTTACACTCCTCACCGAGGTGGGAGGCTAGGTGCGGCTAGGTTTAAATTCTGAGTGATGCCCAATTCAGCACTATCAGTCCAATCGCGTTTAATGTGTATTAAAGTATTACGATTTGGATACACTAATAGTGGACTGCACCTTCAGTCTAGTCGTACTCCTGAACTAGCACGGCCTCTCTCAAGTTTTGGTCGCGTTCAGTGAGAAAGCGAAACGGCTAGCTACTTAAACAGTGCAGTTTATTTAAACAACAGATATACAGGTTCTTTTGGATTGCCGGTGATAAATACACTGTCTGCAAAGCACGTGCAAATAAAGATATTGCTAAGTATACAAACGTGCGACAAAATTATAAACGATACAGCCTGGCTATAAATGTAGGGTAGAGATTCTCTAGAGAAATTTCTAAGTCCCCGAGAAAGCGCTCGGTGTAATCGAAGTCTTACCCAAAGGCGTCCCTATGGGGGGGAAGAGAGGCTCAGCCCGTCGACTGATCCCGGAAATCAGCGGTGGAATTCTTTGCGATGGTGTCTTCCCTGACATCCCCTCTCTCTTGGGCTATTTTTATATTATTTTTTTATCTTCAAAGTGGAGTTTGAGTGACTTTAGTCATACGTACTTTTATTATGATTAATGTATTCAAGGAGGAGTGTTCACACCTCGGGGGCGGATAGCCTCCGGGATGGAGGTGTGTTTTGGTACATTGTGGTGAGCAAAGTTCGCACAAAAGGACAGCATTTCATCAACATTCGACGAAATGTTGGCTCGGGTAGCGTGTAGGCCGCTTATCAGTTCCGTAGTACCATCTCGTCCCCATATCTGCTATTCGTCACAAGGGAAGGCCACGGAACAAGCGTGTTCCGTTCCATCCCTCGTGTAGTTTCGCAAACAACCTTGTACAGGGAATCACAGATGTTGCATTCTTCGTGTGCTAGCTGAGGCTGTATTCTACCTCAGAAGCCTCTCCATTTCATGACTTTCCTTAATGTGTGAACAATGCTGTATTTTTGTATTCTTGGCCAATTTAGTAATTATTCCACAGGGAGATATAGCAGGATGTATATTGGTTTTGAGGAGAACTCAATGGACAGTGTAGGGAGAAAAGGTCCTGGCTCCTTGAATGCCGTTTCTGGAGACACTGCGATCAATGTGGGAGATATGTCAAGATGTGTGTTTGTTTTGAGGACGTCTCTCTGGAGAGTCTTAGCAAAGAGGTCACAGGGATAATCAGAGCAATTCTCAGAGACACTGAGAACAAGCTCGACAATTCCCTCCTGGCACTTTCCCTGTAGGAGATACCGCAAGACGTTTCTGTACATTGGGCACAGCGCTCTGCACGGTGTTAGCAGAGACTTTCCCGGGACAGTGAAACCCTATGTCAGAGACACTGAGAAGAAGCCCCAATGTTCCCTCCAGGCACTTTCAGTGTGGGTGCCTTCTCCACGTGGTTCCTGGTTTCACTGCAGCTCTGAAGAGAACGTTAGCAAAGAGGTAACCGGGACAGTGAAAACAGTACTCAAAGACAGGGAGAGCAAGCTCTCTCTTGGCACTTTGGATGTGGGACATGCAGCGAGATGTTTGCTGCTTTTGCGTTTGGCTGTTGGGAGATTTACAGCACAAAGATATCTAGTTGATTTGAAGCAGTTGCGAGAAAGTCTAAACATAATCCCCACTTCTCCCTCCTGGCACTTTCCATGTGGGAGATATAGCAGGATGTATATTGGTTTTGAGGAGAACTCAATGGACAGTGTAGGGAGAAAAGGTCCTGGCTCCTTGAATGCCGTTTCTGGAGACACTGCGATCAATGTGGGAGATATGTCAAGATGTGTGTTTGTTTTGAGGACGTCTCTCTGGAGAGTCTTAGCAAAGAGGTCACAGGGATAATCAGAGCAATTCTCAGAGACACTGAGAACAAGCTCGACAATTCCCTCCTGGCACTTTCCCTGTAGGAGATACCGCAAGACGTTTCTGTACATTGGGCACAGCGCTCTGCACGGTGTTAGCAGAGACTTTCCCGGGACAGTGAAACCCTATGTCAGAGACACTGAGAAGAAGCCCCAATGTTCCCTCCAGGCACTTTCAGTGTGGGTGCCTTCTCCACGTGGTTCCTGGTTTCACTGCGGCTCTGAAGAGAATGTTAGCAAAGAGGTAACCGGGACAGTGAAAACAGTACTCAAAGACAGGGAGAGCAAGCTCTCTCTTGGCACTTTGGATGTGGGACATGCAGCGAGATGTTTGCTGCTTTTGCGTTTGGCTGTTGGGAGATTTACAGCACAAAGATATCTAGTTGATTTGAAGCAGTTGCGAGAAAGTCTAAACATAATCCCCACTTCTCCCTCCTGGCACTTTCCATGTGGGAGATATAGCAGGATGTATATTGGTTTTGAGGAGAACTCAATGGACAGTGTAGGGAGAAAAGGTCCTGGCTCCTTGAAGGCCGTTTCTGGAGACACTGCGATCAATGTGGGAGATATGTCAAGATGTGTGTTTGTTTTGAGGACGTCTCTCTGGAGAGTCTTAGCAAAGAGGTCACAGGGATAATCAGAGCAATTCTCAGAGACACTGAGAACAAGCTCGACAATTCCCTCCTGGCACTTTCCCTGTAGGAGATACCGCAAGACGTTTCTGTACATTGGGCACAGCGCTCTGCACGGTGTTAGCAGAGACTTTCCCGGGACAGTGAAACCCTATGTCAGAGACACTGAGAAGAAGCCCCAATGTTCCCTCCAGGCACTTTCAGTGTGGGTGCCTTCTCCACGTGGTTCCTGGTTTCACTGCAGCTCTGAAGAGAACGTTAGCAAAGAGGTAACCGGGACAGTGAAAACAGTACTCAAAGACAGGGAGAGCAAGCTCTCTCTTGGCACTTTGGATGTGGGACATGCAGCGAGATGTTTGCTGCTTTTGCGTTTGGCTGTTGGGAGATTTACAGCACAAAGATATCTAGTTGATTTGAAGCAGTTCCGAGAAAGTCTAAACATAATCCCCACTTCTCCCTCCTGGCACTTTCCATGTGGGAGATATAGCAGGATGTATATTGGTTTTGAGGAGAACTCAATGGACAGTGTAGGGAGAAAAGGTCCTGGCTCCTTGAATGCCGTTTCTGGAGACACTGCGATCAATGTGGGAGATATGTCAAGATGTGTGTTTGTTTTGAGGACGTCTCTCTGGAGAGTCTTAGCAAAGAGGTCACAGGGATAATCAGAGCAATTCTCAGAGACACTGAGAACAAGCTCGACAATTCCCTCCTGGCACTTTCCCTGTAGGAGATACCGCAAGACGTTTCTGTACATTGGGCACAGCGCTCTGCACGGTGTTAGCAGAGACTTTCCCGGGACAGTGAAACCCTATGTCAGAGACACTGAGAAGAAGCCCCAATGTTCCCTCCAGGCACTTTCAGTGTGGGTGCCTTCTCCACGTGGTTCCTGGTTTCACTGCGGCTCTGAAGAGAATGTTAGCAAAGAGGTAACCGGGACAGTGAAAACAGTACTCAAAGACAGGGAGAGCAAGCTCTCTCTTGGCACTTTGGATGTGGGACATGCAGCGAGATGTTTGCTGCTTTTGCGTTTGGCTGTTGGGAGATTTACAGCACAAAGATATCTAGTTGATTTGAAGCAGTTGCGAGAAAGTCTAAACATAATCCCCACTTCTCCCTCCTGGCACTTTCCATGTGGGAGATATAGCAGGATGTATATTGGTTTTGAGGAGAACTCAATGGACAGTGTAGGGAGAAAAGGTCCTGGCTCCTTGAAGGCCGTTTCTGGAGACACTGCGATCAATGTGGGAGATATGTCAAGATGTGTGTTTGTTTTGAGGACGTCTCTCTGGAGAGTCTTAGCAAAGAGGTCACAGGGATAATCAGAGCAATTCTCAGAGACACTGAGAACAAGCTCGACAATTCCCTCCTGGCACTTTCCCTGTAGGAGATACCGCAAGACGTTTCTGTACATTGGGCACAGCGCTCTGCACGGTGTTAGCAGAGACTTTCCCGGGACAGTGAAACCCTATGTCAGAGACACTGAGAAGAAGCCCCAATGTTCCCTCCAGGCACTTTCAGTGTGGGTGCCTTCTCCACGTGGTTCCTGGTTTCACTGCAGCTCTGAAGAAAACGTTAGCAAAGAGGTAACCGGGACAGTGAAAACAGTACTCAAAGACAGGGAGAGCAAGCTCTCTCTTGGCACTTTGGATGTGGGACATGCAGCGAGATGTTTGCTGCTTTTGCGTTTGGCTGTTGGGAGATTTACAGCACAAAGATATCTAGTTGATTTGAAGCAGTTCCGAGAAAGTCTAAACATAATCCCCACTTCTCCCTCCTGGCACTTTCCATGTGGGAGATATAGCAGGATGTATATTGGTTTTGAGGAGAACTCAATGGACAGTGTAGGGAGAAAAGGTCCTGGCTCCTTGAATGCCGTTTCTGGAGACACTGCGATCAATGTGGGAGATATGTCAAGATGTGTGTTTGTTTTGAGGACGTCTCTCTGGAGAGTCTTAGCAAAGAGGTCACAGGGATAATCAGAGCAATTCTCAGAGACACTGAGAACAAGCTCGACAATTCCCTCCTGGCACTTTCCCTGTAGGAGATACCGCAAGACGTTTCTGTACATTGGGCACAGCGCTCTGCACGGTGTTAGCAGAGACTTTCCCGGGACAGTGAAACCCTATGTCAGAGACACTGAGAAGAAGCCCCAATGTTCCCTCCAGGCACTTTCAGTGTGGGTGCCTTCTCCACGTGGTTCCTGGTTTCACTGCAGCTCTGAAGAGAACGTTAGCAAAGAGGTAACCGGGACAGTGAAAACAGTACTCAAAGACAGGGAGAGCAAGCTCTCTCTTGGCACTTTGGATGTGGGACATGCAGCGAGATGTTTGCTGCTTTTGCGTTTGGCTGTTGGGAGATTTACAGCACAAAGATATCTAGTTGATTTGAAGCAGTTGCGAGAAAGTCTAAACATAATCCCCACTTCTCCCTCCTGGCACTTTCCATGTGGGAGATATAGCAGGATGTATATTGGTTTTGAGGAGAACTCAATGGACAGTGTAGGGAGAAAAGGTCCTGGCTCCTTGAATGCCGTTTCTGGAGACACTGCGATCAATGTGGGAGATATGTCAAGATGTGTGTTTGTTTTGAGGACGTCTCTCTGGAGAGTCTTAGCAAAGAGGTCACACAGATAATCAGAGCAATTCTCAGAGACACTGAGAACAAGCTCGACAATTCCCTCCTGGCACTTTCCCTGTAGGAGATACCGCAAGACGTTTCTGTACATTGGGCACAGCGCTCTGCACGGTGTTAGCAGAGACTTTCCCGGGACAGTGAAACCCTATGTCAGAGACACTGAGAAGAAGCCCCAATGTTCCCTCCAGGCACTTTCAGTGTGGGTGCCTTCTCCACGTGGTTCCTGGTTTCACTGCGGCTCTGAAGAGAACGTTAGCAAAGAGCTAACCGGGACAGTGAAAACAGTACTCAAAGACAGGGAGAGCAAGCTCTCTCTTGGCACTTTGGATGTGGGACATGCAGCGAGATGTTTGCTGCTTTTGCGTTTGGCTGTTGGGAGATTTACAGCACAAAGATATCTAGTTGATTTGAAGCAGTTGCGAGAAAGTCTAAACATAATCCCCACTTCTCCCTCCTGGCACTTTCCATGTGGGAGATCTAGCAGGATGTATATTGGTTTTGAGGAGAACTCAATGGACAGTGTAGGGAGAAAAGGTCCTGGCTCCTTGAAGGCCGTTTCTGGAGACACTGCGATCAATGTGGGAGATATGTCAAGATGTGTGTTTGTTTTGAGGACGTCTCTCTGGAGAGTCTTAGCAAAGAGGTCACACAGATAATCAGAGCAATTCTCAGAGACACTGAGAACAAGCTCGACAATTCCCTCCTGGCACTTTCCCTGTAGGAGATACCGCAAGACGTTTCTGTACATTGGGCACAGCGCTCTGCACGGTGTTAGCAGAGACTTTCCCGGGACAGTGAAACCCTATGTCAGAGACACTGAGAAGAAGCCCCAATGTTCCCTCCAGGCACTTTCAGTGTGGGTGCCTTCTCCACGTGGTTCCTGGTTTCACTGCGGCTCTGAAGAGAACGTTAGCAAAGAGGTAACCGGGACAGTGAAAACAGTACTCAAAGACAGGGAGAGCAAGCTCTCTCTTGGCACTTTGGATGTGGGACATGCAGCGAGATGTTTGCTGCTTTTGCGTTTGGCTGTTGGGAGATTTACAGCACAAAGATATCTAGTTGATTTGAAGCAGTTGTGAGAAAGTCTAAACATAATCCCCACTTCTCCCTCCTGGCACTTTCCATGTGGGAGATATAGCAGGATGTATATTGGTTTTGAGGACAACTCAATGGACAGTGTAGGGAGAAAAGGTCCTGGCTCCTTGAATGCTGTTTCTGGAGACACTGCGATCAATGTGGGAGATATGTCAAGATGTGTGTTTGTTTTGAGGACGTCTCTCTGGAGAGTCTTAGCAAAGAGGTCACACAGATAATCAGAGCAATTCTCAGAGACACTGAGAACAAGCTCGACAATTCCCTCCTGGCACTTTCCCTGTAGGAGATACCGCAAGACGTTTCTGTACATTGGGCACAGCGCTCTGCACGGTGTTAGCAGAGACTTTCCCGGGACAGTGAAACCCTATGTCAGAGACACTGAGAAGAAGCCTCAATGTTCCCTCCAGGCACTTTCAGTGTGGGTGCCTTCTCCACGTGGTTCCTGGTTTCACTGCGGCTCTGAAGAGAATGTTAGCAAAGAGGTAACCGGGACAGTGAAAACAGTACTCAAAGACAGGGAGAGCAAGCTCTCTCTTGGCACTTTGGATGTGGGACATGCAGCGAGATGTTTGCTGCTTTTGCGTTTGGCTGTTGGGAGATTTACAGCACAAAGATATCTAGTTGATTTGAAGCAGTTCCGAGAAAGTCTAAACATAATCGCCACTTCTCCCTCCTGGCACTTTCCATGTGGGAGATATAGCAGGATGTATATTGGTTTTGAGGAGAACTCAATGGACAGTGTAGGGATAAAAGGTCCTGGCTCCTTGAAGGCCGTTTCTGGAGACACTGCGATCAATGTGGGAGATATGTCAAGATGTGTGTTTGTTTTGAGGACGTCTCTCTGGAGAGTCTTAGCAAAGAGGTCACAGGGATAATCAGAGCAATTCTCAGAGACACTGAGAACAAGCTCGACAATTCCCTCCTGGCACTTTCCCTGTAGGAGATACCGCAAGACGTTTCTGTACATTGGGCACAGCGCTCTGCACGGTGTTAGCAGAGACTTTCCCGGGACAGTGAAACCCTATGTCAGAGACACTGAGAAGAAGCCCCAATGTTCCCTCCAGGCACTTTCAGTGTGGGTGCCTTCTCCACGTGGTTCCTGGTTTCACTGCGGCTCTGAAGAGAATGTTAGCCAAGAGGTAACCGGGACAGTGAAAACAGTACTCAAAGACAGGGAGAGCAAGCTCTCTCTTGGCACTTTGGATGTGGGACATGCAGCGAGATGTTTGCTGCTTTTGCGTTTGGCTGTTGGGAGATTTACAGCACAAAGATATCTAGTTGATTTGAAGCAGTTGCGAGAAAGTCTAAACATAATCCCCACTTCTCCCTCCTGGCACTTTCCATGTGGGAGATATAGCAGGATGTATATTGGTTTTGAGGACAACTCAATGGACAGTGTAGGGAGAAAAGGTCCTGGCTCCTTGAATGCCGTTTCTGGAGACACTGCGATCAATGTGGGAGATATGTCAAGATGTGTGTTTGTTTTGAGGACGGCTCTCTGGAGAGTCTTAGCAAAGAGGTCACACAGATAATCAGAGCAATTCTCAGAGACACTGAGAACAAGCTCGACAATTCCCTCCTGGCACTTTCCCTGTAGGAGATACCGCAAGACATTTCTGTACATTGGGCACAGCGCTCTGCACGGTGTTAGCAGAGACTTTCCCGGGACAGTGAAACCCTATGTCAGAGACACTGAGAAGAAGCCCCAATGTTCCCTCCAGGCACTTTCAGTGTGGGTGCCTTCTCCACGTGGTTCCTGGTTTCACTGCGGCTCTGAAGAGAATGTTAGCCAAGAGGTAACCGGGACAGTGAAAACAGTACTCAAAGACAGGGAGAGCAAGCTCTCTCTTGGCACTTTGGATGTGGGACATGCAGCGAGATGTTTGCTGCTTTTGCGTTTGGCTGTTGGGAGATTTACAGCACAAAGATATCTAGTTGATTTGAAGCAGTTGCGAGAAAGTCTAAACATAATCCCCACTTCTCCCTCCTGGCACTTTCCATGTGGGAGATCTAGCAGGATGTATATTGGTTTTGAGGACAACTCAATGGACAGTGTAGGGAGAAAAGGTCCTGGCTCCTTGAATGCTGTTTCTGGAGACACTGCAATCAATGTGGGAGATATGTCAAGATGTGTGTTTGTTTTGAGGACGTCTCTCTGGAGAGTCTTAGCAAAGAGGTCACACAGATAATCAGAGCAATTCTCAGAGACACTGAGAACAAGCTCCACAATTCCCTCCTGGCACTTTCCCTGTAGGAGATACCGCAAGACGTTTCTGTACATTGGGCACAGCGCTCTGCACGGTGTTAGCAGAGACTTTCCCGGGACAGTGAAACCCTATGTCAGAGACACTGAGAAGAAGCCCCAATGTTCCCTCCAGGCACTTTCAGTGTGGGTGCCTTCTCCACGTGGTTCCTGGTTTCACTGCGGCTCTGAAGAGAACGTTAGCCAAGAGATAACCGGGACAGTGAAAACAGTACTCAAAGACAGGGAGAGCAAGCTCTCTCTTGGCACTTTGGATGTGGGACATGCAGCGAGATGTTTGCTGCTTTTGCGTTTGGCTGTTGGGAGATTTACAGCACAAAGACATCTAGTTGATTTGAAGCAGTTCCGAGAAACTCTAAACATAATCCTCACTTCTCCCTCCTGGCACTTTCCATGTGGGAGATATAGCAGGATGTATATTGGTTTTGAGGAGAACTCAATGGACAGTGTAGGGAGAAAAGGTCCTGGCTCCTTGAATGCCGTTTCTGGAGACACTGCGATCAATGTGGGAGATATGTCAAGATGTGTGTTTGTTTTGAGGACGTCTCTCTGGAGAGTCTTAGCAAAGAGGTCACAGGGATAATCAGAGCAATTCTCAGAGACACTGAGAACAAGCTCCACAATTCCCTCCTGGCACTTTCCCTGTAGGAGATACCGCAAGACGTTTCTGTACATTGGGCACAGCGCTCTGCACGGTGTTAGCAGAGACTTTCCCGGGACAGTGAAACCCTATGTCAGAGACACTGAGAAGAAGCCCCAATGTTCCCTCCAGGCACTTTCAGTGTGGGTGCCTTCTCCACGTGGTTCCTGGTTTCACTGCGGCTCTGAAGAGAATGTTAGCCAAGAGGTAACCGGGACAGTGAAAACAGTACTCAAAGACAGGGAGAGCAAGCTCTCTCTTGGCACTTTGGATGTGGGACATACAGCGAGATGTTTGCTGCTTTTGCGTTTGGCTGTTGGGAGATTTACAGCACAAAGATATCTAGTTGATTTGAAGCAGTTGCGAGAAAGTCTAAACATAATCCCCACTTCTCCCTCCTGGCACTTTCCATGTGGGAGATATAGCAGGATGTATATTGGTTTTGAGGACAACTCAATGGACAGTGTAGGGAGAAAAGGTCCTGGCTCCTTGAATGCCGTTTCTGGAGACACTGCGATCAATGTGGGAGATATGTCAAGATGTGTGTTTGTTTTGAGGACGTCTCTCTGGAGAGTCTTAGCAAAGAGGTCACACAGATAATCAGAGCAATTCTCAGAGACACTGAGAACAAGCTCCACAATTCCCTCCTGGCACTTTCCCTGTAGGAGATACCGCAAGACGTTTCTGTACATTGGGCACAGCGCTCTGCACGGTGTTAGCAGAGACTTTCCCGGGACAGTGAAACCCTATGTCAGAGACACTGAGAAGAAGCCCCAATGTTCCCTCCAGGCACTTTCAGTGTGGGTGCCTTCTCCACGTGGTTCCTGGTTTCACTGCGGCTCTGAAGAGAATGTTAGCAAAGAGGTAACCGGGACAGTGAAAACAGTACTCAAAGACAGGGAGAGCAAGCTCTCTCTTGGCACTTTGGATGTGGGACATACAGCGAGATGTTTGCTGCTTTTGCGTTTGGCTGTTGGGAGATTTACAGCACAAAGATATCTAGTTGATTTGAAGCAGTTGCGAGAAAGTCTAAACATAATCCCCACTTCTCCCTCCTGGCACTTTCCATGTGGGAGATCTAGCAGGATGTATATTGGTTTTGAGGAGAACTCAATGGACAGTGTAGGGAGAAAAGGTCCTGGCTCCTTGAAGGCCGTTTCTGGAGACACTGCGATCAATGTGGGAGATATGTCAAGATGTGTGTTTGTTTTGAGGACGGCTCTCTGGAGAGTCTTAGCAAAGAGGTCACACAGATAATCAGAGCAATTCTCAGAGACACTGAGAACAAGCTCGACAATTCCCTCCTGGCACTTTCCCTGTAGGAGATACCGCAAGACGTTTCTGTACATTGGGCACAGCGCTCTGCACGGTGTTAGCAGAGACTTTCCCGGGACAGTGAAACCCTATGTCAGAGACACTGAGAAGAAGCCCCAATGTTCCCTCCAGGCACTTTCAGTGTGGGTGCCTTCTCCACGTGGTTCCTGGTTTCACTGCGGCTCTGAAGAGAACGTTAGCAAAGAGGTAACCGGGACAGTGAAAACAGTACTCAAAGACAGGGAGAGCAAGCTCTCTCTTGGCACTTTGGATGTGGGACATGCAGCGAGATGTTTGCTGCCTTTGCGTTTGGCTGTTGGGAGATTTACAGCACAAAGACATCTAGTTGATTTGAAGCAGTTCCGAGAAAGTCTAAACATAATCCCCACTTCTCCCTCCTGGCACTTTCCATGTGGGAGATATAGCAGGATGTATATTGGTTTTGAGGACAACTCAATGGACAGTGTAGGGAGAAAAGGTCCTGGCTCCTTGAATGCCGTTTCTGGAGACACTGCGATCAATGTGGGAGATATGTCAAGATGTGTGTTTGTTTTGAGGACGGCTCTCTGGAGAGTCTTAGCAAAGAGGTCACAGGGATAATCAGAGCAATTCTCAGAGACACTGAGAACAAGCTCGACAATTCCCTCCTGGCACTTTCCCTGTAGGAGATACCGCAAGACGTTTCTGTACATTGGGCACAGCGCTCTGCACGGTGTTAGCAGAGACTTTCCCGGGACAGTGAAACCCTATGTCAGAGACACTGAGAAGAAGCCCCAATGTTCCCTCCAGGCACTTTCAGTGTGGGTGCCTTCTCCACGTGGTTCCTGGTTTCACTGCGGCTCTGAAGAGAACGTTAGCAAAGAGGTAACCGGGACAGTGAAAACAGTACTCAAAGACAGGGAGAGCAAGCTCTCTCTTGGCACTTTGGATGTGGGACATACAGCGAGATGTTTGCTGCTTTTGCGTTTGGCTGTTGGGAGATTTACAGCACAAAGACATCTAGTTGATTTGAAGCAGTTCCGAGAAACTCTAAACATAATCCTCACTTCTCCCTCCTGGCACTTTCCATGTGGGAGATATAGCAGGATGTATATTGGTTTTGAGGACAACTCAATGGACAGTGTAGGGAGAAAAGTTCCTGGCTCCTTGAATGCCGTTTCTGGAGACACTGCGATCAATGTGGGAGATATGTCAAGATGTGTGTTTGTTTTGAGGACGTCTCTCTGGAGAGTCTTAGCAAAGAGGTCACACAGATAATCAGAGCAATTCTCAGAGACACTGAGAACAAGCTCCACAATTCCCTCCTGGCACTTTCCCTGTAGGAGATACCGCAAGATGTTTCTGTACATTGGGCACAGCGCTCTGCACGGTGTTAGCAGAGACTTTCCCGGGACAGTGAAACCCTATGTCAGAGACACTGAGAAGAAGCCCCAATGTTCCCTCCAGGCACTTTCAGTGTGGGTGCCTTCTCCACGTGGTTCCTGGTTTCACTGCGGCTCTGAAGAGAATGTTAGCCAAGAGGTAACCGGGACAGTGAAAACAGTACTCAAAGACAGGGAGAGCAAGCTCTCTCTTGGCACTTTGGATGTGGGACATACAGCGAGATGTTTGCTGCTTTTGCGTTTGGCTGTTGGGAGATTTACAGCACAAAAATATCTAGTTGATTTGAAGCAGTTCCGAGAAAGTCTAAACATAGTCCCCACTTCTCCCTCCTGGCACTTTCCATGTGGGAGATATAGCAGGATGTATATTGGTTTTGAGGACAACTCAATGGAGAGTGTAGGGAGAAAAGGTCCTGGCTCCTTGAATGCCGTTTCTGGAGACACTGCGATCAATGTGGGAGATATGTCAAGATGTGTGTTTGTTTTGAGGACGTCTCTCTGGAGAGTCTTAGCAAAGAGGTCACAGGGATAATCAGAGCAATTCTCAGAGACACTGAGAACAAGCTCGACAATTCCCTCCTGGCACTTTCCCTGTAGGAGATACCGCAAGACGTTTCTGTACATTGGGCACAGCGCTCTGCACGGTGTTAGCAGAGACTTTCCCGGGACAGTGAAACCCTATGTCAGAGACACTGAGAAGAAGCCCCAATGTTCCCTCCAGGCACTTTCAGTGTGGGTGCCTTCTCCACGTGGTTCCTGGTTTCACTGCGGCTCTGAAGAGAATGTTAGCAAAGAGGTAACCGGGACAGTGAAAACAGTACTCAAAGACAGGGAGAGCAAGCTCTCTCTTGGCACTTTGGATGTGGGACATACAGCGAGATGTTTGCTGCTTTTGCGTTTGGCTGTTGGGAGATTTACAGCACAAAGATATCTAGTTGATTTGAAGCAGTTCCGAGAAAGTCTAAACATAGTCCCCACTTCTCCCTCCTGGCACTTTCCATGTGGGAGATCTAGCAGGATGTATATTGGTTTTGAGGACAACTCAATGGACAGTGTAGGGAGAAAAGTTCCTGGCTCCTTGAATGCCGTTTCTGGAGACACTGCGATCAATGTGGGAGATATGTCAAGATGTGTGTTTGTTTTGAGGACGTCTCTCTGGAGAGTCTTAGCAAAGAGGTCACAGGGATAATCAGAGCAATTCTCAGAGACACTGAGAACAAGCTCCACAATTCCCTCCTGGCACTTTCCCTGTAGGAGATACCGCAAGACGTTTCTGTACATTGGGCACAGCGCTCTGCACGGTGTTAGCAGAGACTTTCCCGGGACAGTGAAACCCTATGTCAGAGACACTGAGAAGAAGCCCCAATGTTCCCTCCAGGCACTTTCAGTGTGGGTGCCTTCTCCACGTGGTTCCTGGTTTCACTGCGGCTCTGAAGAGAATGTTAGCAAAGAGGTAACCGGGACAGTGAAAACAGTACTCAAAGACAGGGAGAGCAAGCTCTCTCTTGGCACTTTGGATGTGGGACATACAGCGAGATGTTTGCTGCTTTTGCGTTTGGCTGTTGGGAGATTTACAGCACAAAGATATCTAGTTGATTTGAAGCAGTTGCGAGAAAGTCTAAACATAATCCCCACTTCTCCCTCCTGGCACTTTCCATGTGGGAGATCTAGCAGGATGTATATTGGTTTTGAGGACAACTCAATGGACAGTGTAGGGAGAAAAGGTCCTGGCTCCTTGAAGGCCGTTTCTGGAGACACTGCGATCAATGTGGGAGATATGTCAAGATGTGTGTTTGTTTTGAGGACGTCTCTCTGGAGAGTCTTAGCAAAGAGGTCACACAGATAATCAGAGCAATTCTCAGAGACACTGAGAACAAGCTCGACAATTCCCTCCTGGCACTTTCCCTGTAGGAGATACCGCAAGACGTTTCTGTACATTGGGCACAGCGCTCTGCACGGTGTTAGCAGAGACTTTCCCGGGACAGTGAAACCCTATGTCAGAGACACTGAGAAGAAGCCCCAATGTTCCCTCCAGGCACTTTCAGTGTGGGTGCCTTCTCCACGTGGTTCCTGGTTTCACTGCGGCTCTGAAGAGAACGTTAGCCAAGAGGTAACCGGGACAGTGAAAACAGTACTCAAAGACAGGGAGAGCAAGCTCTCTCTTGGCACTTTGGATGTGGGACATACAGCGAGATGTTTGCTGCTTTTGCGTTTGGCTGTTGGGAGATTTACAGCACAAAGATATCTAGTTGATTTGAAGCAGTTGCGAGAAAGTCTAAACATAATCCCCACTTCTCCCTCCTGGCACTTTCCATGTGGGAGATCTAGCAGGATGTATATTGGTTTTGAGGAGAACTCAATGGACAGTGTAGGGAGAAAAGGTCCTGGCTCCTTGAAGGCCGTTTCTGGAGACACTGCGATCAATGTGGGAGATATGTCAAGATGTGTGTTTGTTTTGAGGACGTCTCTCTGGAGAGTCTTAGCAAAGAGGTCACACAGATAATCAGAGCAATTCTCAGAGACACTGAGAACAAGCTCGACAATTCCCTCCTGGCACTTTCCCTGTAGGAGATACCGCAAGACGTTTCTGTACATTGGGCACAGCGCTCTGCACGGTGTTAGCAGAGACTTTCCCGGGACAGTGAAACCCTATGTCAGAGACACTGAGAAGAAGCCCCAATGTTCCCTCCAGGCACTTTCAGTGTGGGTGCCTTCTCCACGTGGTTCCTGGTTTCACTGCGGCTCTGAAGAGAATGTTAGCCAAGAGGTAACCGGGACAGTGAAAACAGTACTCAAAGACAGGGAGAGCAAGCTCTCTCTTGGCACTTTGGATGTGGGACATGCAGCGAGATGTTTGCTGCTTTTGCGTTTGGCTGTTGGGAGATTTACAGCACAAAGATATCTAGTTGATTTGAAGCAGTTGCGAGAAAGTCTAAACATAATCCCCACTTCTCCCTCCTGGCACTTTCCATGTGGGAGATCTAGCAGGATGTATATTGGTTTTGAGGACAACTCAATGGACAGTGTAGGGAGAAAAGGTCCTGGCTCCTTGAAGGCCGTTTCTGGAGACACTGCGATCAATGTGGGAGATATGTCAAGATGTGTGTTTGTTTTGAGGACGTCTCTCTGGAGAGTCTTAGCAAAGAGGTCACACAGATAATCAGAGCAATTCTCAGAGACACTGAGAACAAGCTCGACAATTCCCTCCTGGCACTTTCCCTGTAGGAGATACCGCAAGACGTTTCTGTACATTGGGCACAGCGCTCTGCACGGTGTTAGCAGAGACTTTCCCGGGACAGTGAAACCCTATGTCAGAGACACTGAGAAGAAGCCCCAATGTTCCCTCCAGGCACTTTCAGTGTGGGTGCCTTCTCCACGTGGTTCCTGGTTTCACTGCGGCTCTGAAGAGAACGTTAGCCAAGAGGTAACCGGGACAGTGAAAACAGTACTCAAAGACAGGGAGAGCAAGCTCTCTCTTGGCACTTTGGATGTGGGACATACAGCGAGATGTTTGCTGCTTTTGCGTTTGGCTGTTGGGAGATTTACAGCACAAAGATATCTAGTTGATTTGAAGCAGTTGCGAGAAAGTCTAAACATAATCCCCACTTCTCCCTCCTGGCACTTTCCATGTGGGAGATCTAGCAGGATGTATATTGGTTTTGAGGACAACTCAATGGACAGTGTAGGGAGAAAAGGTCCTGGCTCCTTGAAGGCCGTTTCTGGAGACACTGCGATCAATGTGGGAGATATGTCAAGATGTGTGTTTGTTTTGAGGACGTCTCTCTGGAGAGTCTTAGCAAAGAGGTCACACAGATAATCAGAGCAATTCTCAGAGACACTGAGAACAAGCTCGACAATTCCCTCCTGGCACTTTCCCTGTAGGAGATACCGCAAGACGTTTCTGTACATTGGGCACAGCGCTCTGCACGGTGTTAGCAGAGACTTTCCCGGGACAGTGAAACCCTATGTCAGAGACACTGAGAAGAAGCCCCAATGTTCCCTCCAGGCACTTTCAGTGTGGGTGCCTTCTCCACGTGGTTCCTGGTTTCACTGCGGCTCTGAAGAGAATGTTAGCCAAGAGGTAACCGGGACAGTGAAAACAGTACTCAAAGACAGGGAGAGCAAGCTCTCTCTTGGCACTTTGGATGTGGGACATGCAGCGAGATGTTTGCTGCTTTTGCGTTTGGCTGTTGGGAGATTTACAGCACAAAGATATCTAGTTGATTTGAAGCAGTTGCGAGAAAGTCTAAACATAATCCCCACTTCTCCCTCCTGGCACTTTCCATGTGGGAGATATAGCAGGATGTATATTGGTTTTGAGGACAACTCAATGGACAGTGTAGGGAGAAAAGGTCCTGGCTCCTTGAATGCTGTTTCTGGAGACACTGCGATCAATGTGGGAGATATGTCAAGATGTGTGTTTGTTTTGAGGACGTCTCTCTGGAGAGTCTTAGCAAAGAGGTCACACAGATAATCAGAGCAATTCTCAGAGACACTGAGAACAAGCTCGACAATTCCCTCCTGGCACTTTCCCTGTAGGAGATACCGCAAGACGTTTCTGTACATTGGGCACAGCGCTCTGCACGGTGTTAGCAGAGACTTTCCCGGGACAGTGAAACCCTATGTCAGAGACACTGAGAAGAAGCCCCAATGTTCCCTCCAGGCACTTTCAGTGTGGGTGCCTTCTCCACGTGGTTCCTGGTTTCACTGCGGCTCTGAAGAGAACGTTAGCAAAGAGGTAACCGGGACAGTGAAAACAGTACTCAAAGACAGGGAGAGCAAGCTCTCTCTTGGCACTTTGGATGTGGGACATACAGCGAGATGTTTGCTGCTTTTGCGTTTGGCTGTTGGGAGATTTACAGCACAAAGATATCTAGTTGATTTGAAGCAGTTCCGAGAAAGTCTAAACATAATCCCCACTTCTCCCTCCTGGCACTTTCCATGTGGGAGATCTAGCAGGATGTATATTGGTTTTGAGGAGAACTCAATGGACAGTGTAGGGAGAAAAGGTCCTGGCTCCTTGAATGCCGTTTCTGGAGACACTGCGATCAATGTGGGAGATATGTCAAGATGTGTTTTTGTTTTGAGGACGTCTCTCTGGAGAGTCTTAGCAAAGAGGTCACACAGATAATCAGAGCAATTCTCAGAGACACTGAGAACAAGCTCGACAATTCCCTCCTGGCACTTTCCCTGTAGGAGATACCGCAAGACGTTTCTGTACATTGGGCACAGCGCTCTGCACGGTGTTAGCAGAGACTTTCCCGGGACAGTGAAACCCTATGTCAGAGACACTGAGAAGAAGCCCCAATGTTCCCTCCAGGCACTTTCAGTGTGGGTGCCTTCTCCACGTGGTTCCTGGTTTCACTGCGGCTCTGAAGAGAATGTTAGCAAAGAGGTAACCGGGACAGTGAAAACAGTACTCAAAGACAGGGAGAGCAAGCTCTCTCTTGGCACTTTGGATGTGGGACATACAGCGAGATGTTTGCTGCTTTTGCGTTTGGCTGTTGGGAGATTTACAGCACAAAAATATCTAGTTGATTTGAAGCAGTTCCGAGAAAGTCTAAACATAATCCCCACTTCTCCCTCCTGGCACTTTCCATGTGGGAGATATAGCAGGATGTATATTGGTTTTGAGGACAACTCAATGGACAGTGTAGGGAGAAAAGGTCCTGGCTCCTTGAATGCCGTTTCTGGAGACACTGCGATCAATGTGGGAGATATGTCAAGATGTGTGTTTGTTTTGAGGACGGCTCTCTGGAGAGTCTTAGCAAAGAGGTCACAGGGATAATCAGAGCAATTCTCAGAGACACTGAGAACAAGCTCGACAATTCCCTCCTGGCACTTTCCCTGTAGGAGATACCGCAAGACGTTTCTGTACATTGGGCACAGCGCTCTGCACGGTGTTAGCAGAGACTTTCCCGGGACAGTGAAACCCTATGTCAGAGACACTGAGAAGAAGCCCCAATGTTCCCTCCAGGCACTTTCAGTGTGGGTGCCTTCTCCACGTGGTTCCTGGTTTCACTGCGGCTCTGAAGAGAATGTTAGCCAAGAGGTAACCGGGACAGTGAAAACAGTACTCAAAGACAGGGAGAGCAAGCTCTCTCTTGGCACTTTGGATGTGGGACATACAGCGAGATGTTTGCTGCTTTTGCGTTTGGCTGTTGGGAGATTTACAGCACAAAGATATCTAGTTGATTTGAAGCAGTTGCGAGAAAGTCTAAACATAATCCCCACTTCTCCCTCCTGGCACTTTCCATGTGGGAGATATAGCAGGATGTATATTGGTTTTGAGGACAACTCAATGGACAGTGTAGGGAGAAAAGGTCCTGGCTCCTTGAATGCTGTTTCTGGAGACACTGCGATCAATGTGGGAGATATGTCAAGATGTGTGTTTGTTTTGAGGACGTCTCTCTGGAGAGTCTTAGCAAAGAGGTCACACAGATAATCAGAGCAATTCTCAGAGACACTGAGAACAAGCTCGACAATTCCCTCCTGGCACTTTCCCTGTAGGAGATACCGCAAGACGTTTCTGTACATTGGGCACAGCGCTCTGCACGGTGTTAGCAGAGACTTTCCCGGGACAGTGAAACCCTATGTCAGAGACACTGAGAAGAAGCCCCAATGTTCCCTCCAGGCACTTTCAGTGTGGGTGCCTTCTCCACGTGGTTCCTGGTTTCACTGCGGCTCTGAAGAGAATGTTAGCCAAGAGGTAACCGGGACAGTGAAAACAGTACTCAAAGACAGGGAGAGCAAGCTCTCTCTTGGCACTTTGGATGTGGGACATACAGCGAGATGTTTGCTGCTTTTGCGTTTGGCTGTTGGGAGATTTACAGCACAAAGATATCTAGTTGATTTGAAGCAGTTGCGAGAAAGTCTAAACATAATCCCCACTTCTCCCTCCTGGCACTTTCCATGTGGGAGATATAGCAGGATGTATATTGGTTTTGAGGACAACTCAATGGACAGTGTAGGGAGAAAAGGTCCTGGCTCCTTGAATGCTGTTTCTGGAGACACTGCGATCAATGTGGGAGATATGTCAAGATGTGTGTTTGTTTTGAGGACGTCTCTCTGGAGAGTCTTAGCAAAGAGGTCACAGGGATAATCAGAGCAATTCTCAGAGACACTGAGAACAAGCTCCACAATTCCCTCCTGGCACTTTCCCTGTAGGAGATACCGCAAGACGTTTCTGTACATTGGGCACAGCGCTCTGCACGGTGTTAGCAGAGACTTTCCCGGGACAGTGAAACCCTATGTCAGAGACACTGAGAAGAAGCCCCAATGTTCCCTCCAGGCACTTTCAGTGTGGGTGCCTTCTCCACGTGGTTCCTGGTTTCACTGCGGCTCTGAAGAGAATGTTAGCAAAGAGGTAACCGGGACAGTGAAAACAGTACTCAAAGACAGGGAGAGCAAGCTCTCTCTTGGCACTTTGGATGTGGGACATACAGCGAGATGTTTGCTGCTTTTGCGTTTGGTTGTTGGGAGATTTACAGCACAAAAATATCTAGTTGATTTGAAGCAGTTCCAAGAAAGTCTAAACATAATCCCCACTTCTCCCTCCTGGCACTTTCCATGTGGGAGATATAGCAGGATGTATATTGGTTTTGAGGACAACTCAATGGAGAGTGTAGGGAGAAAAGGTCCTGGCTCCTTGAATGCCGTTTCTGGAGACACTGCGATCAATGTGGGAGATATGTCAAGATGTGTGTTTGTTTTGAGGACGGCTCTCTGGAGAGTCTTAGCAAAGAGGTCACAGGGATAATCAGAGCAATTCTCAGAGACACTGAGAACAAGCTCGACAATTCCCTCCTGGCACTTTCCCTGTAGGAGATACCGCAAGACGTTTCTGTACATTGGGCACAGCGCTCTGCACGGTGTTAGCAGAGACTTTCCCGGGACAGTGAAACCCTATGTCAGAGACACTGAGAAGAAGCCCCAATGTTCCCTCCAGGCACTTTCAGTGTGGGTGCCTTCTCCACGTGGTTCCTGGTTTCACTGCGGCTCTGAAGAGAATGTTAGCCAAGAGGTAACCGGGACAGTGAAAACAGTACTCAAAGACAGGGAGAGCAAGCTCTCTCTTGGCACTTTGGATGTGGGACATACAGCGAGATGTTTGCTGCTTTTGCGTTTGGCTGTTGGGAGATTTACAGCACAAAGATATCTAGTTGATTTGAAGCAGTTGCGAGAAAGTCTAAACATAATCCCCACTTCTCCCTCCTGGCACTTTCCATGTGGGAGATATAGCAGGATGTATATTGGTTTTGAGGAGAACTCAATGGACAGTGTAGGGAGAAAAGGTCCTGGCTCCTTGAATGCCGTTTCTGGAGACACTGCGATCAATGTGGGAGATATGTCAAGATGTGTGTTTGTTTTGAGGACGTCTCTCTGGAGAGTCTTAGCAAAGAGGTCACACAGATAATCAGAGCAATTCTCAGAGACACTGAGAACAAGCTCCACAATTCCCTCCTGGCACTTTCCCTGTAGGAGATACCGCAAGACGTTTCTGTACATTGGGCACAGCGCTCTGCACGGTGTTAGCAGAGACTTTCCCGGGACAGTGAAACCCTATGTCAGAGACACTGAGAAGAAGCCCCAATGTTCCCTCCAGGCACTTTCAGTGTGGGTGCCTTCTCCACGTGGTTCCTGGTTTCACTGCGGCTCTGAAGAGAATGTTAGCAAAGAGGTAACCGGGACAGTGAAAACAGTACTCAAAGACGGGGAGAGCAAGCTCTCTCTTGGCACTTTGGATGTGGGACATACAGCGAGATGTTTGCTGCTTTTGCGTTTGGCTGTTGGGAGATTTACAGCACAAAGATATCTAGTTGATTTGAAGCAGTTGCGAGAAAGTCTAAACATAATCCCCACTTCTCCCTCCTGGCACTTTCCATGTGGGAGATCTAGCAGGATGTATATTGGTTTTGAGGAGAACTCAATGGACAGTGTAGGGAGAAAAGGTCCTGGCTCCTTGAAGGCCGTTTCTGGAGACACTGCGATCAATGTGGGAGATATGTCAAGATGTGTGTTTGTTTTGAGGACGGCTCTCTGGAGAGTCTTAGCAAAGAGGTCACACGGATAATCAGAGCAATTCTCAGAGACACTGAGAACAAGCTCGACAATTCCCTCCTGGCACTTTCCCTGTAGGAGATACCGCAAGACGTTTCTGTACATTGGGCACAGCGCTCTGCACGGTGTTAGCAGAGACTTTCCCGGGACAGTGAAACCCTATGTCAGAGACACTGAGAAGAAGCCCCAATGTTCCCTCCAGGCACTTTCAGTGTGGGTGCCTTCTCCACGTGGTTCCTGGTTTCACTGCGGCTCTGAAGAGAACGTTAGCAAAGAGGTAACCGGGACAGTGAAAACAGTACTCAAAGACAGGGAGAGCAAGCTCTCTCTTGGCACTTTGGATGTGGGACATGCAGCGAGATGTTTGCTGCCTTTGCGTTTGGCTGTTGGGAGATTTACAGCACAAAGACATCTAGTTGATTTGAAGCAGTTCCGAGAAAGTCTAAACATAATCCCCACTTCTCCCTCCTGGCACTTTCCATGTGGGAGATATAGCAGGATGTATATTGGTTTTGAGGACAACTCAATGGACAGTGTAGGGAGAAAAGGTCCTGGCTCCTTGAATGCCGTTTCTGGAGACACTGCGATCAAAGTGGGAGATATGTCAAGATGTGTGTTTGTTTTGAGGACGGCTCTCTGGAGAGTCTTAGCAAAGAGGTCACAGGGATAATCAGAGCAATTCTCAGAGACACTGAGAACAAGCTCGACAATTCCCTCCTGGCACTTTCCCTGTAGGAGATACCGCAAGACGTTTCTGTACATTGGGCACAGCGCTCTGCACGGTGTTAGCAGAGACTTTCCCGGGACAGTGAAACCCTATGTCAGAGACACTGAGAAGAAGCCCCAATGTTCCCTCCAGGCACTTTCAGTGTGGGTGCCTTCTCCACGTGGTTCCTGGTTTCACTGCGGCTCTGAAGAGAATGTTAGCCAAGAGGTAACCGGGACAGTGAAAACAGTACTCAAAGACAGGGAGAGCAAGCTCTCTCTTGGCACTTTGGATGTGGGACATACAGCGAGATGTTTGCTGCTTTTGCGTTTGGCTGTTGGGAGATTTACAGCACAAAGATATCTAGTTGATTTGAAGCAGTTCCGAGAAAGTCTAAACATAATCCCCACTTCTCCCTCCTGGCACTTTCCATGTGGGAGATATAGCAGGATGTATATTGGTTTTGAGGACAACTCAATGGACAGTGTAGGGAGAAAAGGTCCTGGCTCCTTGAATGCCGTTTCTGGAGACACTGCGATCAATGTGGGAGATATGTCAAGATGTGTGTTTGTTTTGAGGACGGCTCTCTGGAGAGTCTTAGCAAAGAGGTCACACAGATAATCAGAGCAATTCTCAGAGACACTGAGAACAAGCTCGACAATTCCCTCCTGGCACTTTCCCTGTAGGAGATACCGCAAGACGTTTCTGTACATTGGGCACAGCGCTCTGCACGGTGTTAGCAGAGACTTTCCCGGGACAGTGAAACCCTATGTCAGAGACACTGAGAAGAAGCCCCAATGTTCCCTCCAGGCACTTTCAGTGTGGGTGCCTTCTCCACGTGGTTCCTGGTTTCACTGCGGCTCTGAAGAGAACGTTAGCAAAGAGGTAACCGGGACAGTGAAAACAGTACTCAAAGACAGGGAGAGCAAGCTCTCTCTTGGCACTTTGGATGTGGGACATACAGCGAGATGTTTGCTGCTTTTGCGTTTGGCTGTTGGGAGATTTACAGCACAAAGACATCTAGTTGATTTGAAGCAGTTCCGAGAAAGTCTAAACATAATCCCCACTTCTCCCTCCTGGCACTTTCCATGTGGGAGATATAGCAGGATGTATATTGGTTTTGAGGACAACTCAATGGACAGTGTAGGGAGAAAAGGTCCTGGCTCCTTGAATGCCGTTTCTGGAGACACTGCGATCAATGTGGGAGATATGTCAAGATGTGTGTTTGTTTTGAGGACGTCTCTCTGGAGAGTCTTAGCAAAGAGGTCACACAGATAATCAGAGCAATTCTCAGAGACACTGAGAACAAGCTCGACAATTCCCTCCTGGCACTTTCCCTGTAGGAGATACCGCAAGACGTTTCTGTACATTGGGCACAGCGCTCTGCACGGTGTTAGCAGAGACTTTCCCGGGACAGTGAAACCCTATGTCAGAGACACTGAGAAGAAGCCCCAATGTTCCCTCCAGGCACTTTCAGTGTGGGTGCCTTCTCCACGTGGTTCCTGGTTTCACTGCGGCTCTGAAGAGAATGTTAGCCAAGAGGTAACCGGGACAGTGAAAACGGTACTCAAAGACAGGGAGAGCAAGCTCTCTCTTGGCACTTTGGATGTGGGACATACAGCGAGATGTTTGCTGCTTTTGCATTTGGCTGTTGGGAGATTTACAGCACAAAGACATCTAGTTGATTTGAAGCAGTTCCGAGAAAGTCTAAACATAATCCCCACTTCTCCCTCCTGGCACTTTCCATGTGGGAGATCTAGCAGGATGTATATTGGTTTTGAGGACAACTCAATGGAGAGTGTAGGGAGAAAAGGTCCTGGCTCCTTGAATGCCGTTTCTGGAGACACTGCGATCAATGTGGGAGATATGTCAAGATGTGTGTTTGTTTTGAGGACGGCTCTCTGGAGAGTCTTAGCAAAGAGGTCACAGGGATAATCAGAGCAATTCTCAGAGACACTGAGAACAAGCTCGACAATTCCCTCCTGGCACTTTCCCTGTAGGAGATACCGCAAGACGTTTCTGTACATTGGGCACAGCGCTCTGCACGGTGTTAGCAGAGACTTTCCCGCGACAGTGAAACCCTATGTCAGAGACACTGAGAAGAAGCCCCAATGTTCCCTCCAGGCACTTTCAGTGTGGGTGCCTTCTCCACGTGGTTCCTGGTTTCACTGCGGCTCTGAAGAGAATGTTAGCCAAGAGGTAACCGGGACAGTGAAAACGGTACTCAAAGACAGGGAGAGCAAGCTCTCTCTTGGCACTTTGGATGTGGGACATACAGCGAGATGTTTGCTGCTTTTGCATTTGGCTGTTGGGAGATTTACAGCACAAAGACATCTAGTTGATTTGAAGCAGTTCCGAGAAAGTCTAAACATAATCCCCACTTCTCCCTCCTGGCACTTTCCATGTGGGAGATCTAGCAGGATGTATATTGGTTTTGAGGACAACTCAATGGAGAGTGTAGGGAGAAAAGGTCCTGGCTCCTTGAATGCCGTTTCTGGAGACACTGCGATCAATGTGGGAGATATGTCAAGATGTGTGTTTGTTTTGAGGACGGCTCTCTGGAGAGTCTTAGCAAAGAGGTCACAGGGATAATCAGAGCAATTCTCAGAGACACTGAGAACAAGCTCGACAATTCCCTCCTGGCACTTTCCCTGTAGGAGATACCGCAAGACGTTTCTGTACATTGGGCACAGCGCTCTGCACGGTGTTAGCAGAGACTTTCCCGCGACAGTGAAACCCTATGTCAGAGACACTGAGAAGAAGCCCCAATGTTCCCTCCAGGCACTTTCAGTGTGGGTGCCTTCTCCACGTGGTTCCTGGTTTCACTGCGGCTCTGAAGAGAATGTTAGCCAAGAGGTAACCGGGACAGTGAAAACGGTACTCAAAGACAGGGAGAGCAAGCTCTCTCTTGGCACTTTGGATGTGGGACATACAGCGAGATGTTTGCTGCTTTTGCATTTGGCTGTTGGGAGATTTACAGCACAAAGACATCTAGTTGATTTGAAGCAGTTCCGAGAAAGTCTAAACATAATCCCCACTTCTCCCTCCTGGCACTTTCCATGTGGGAGATATAGCAGGATGTATATTGGTTTTGAGGACAACTCAATGGACAGTGTAGGGAGAAAAGGTCCTGGCTCCTTGAATGCCGTTTCTGGAGACACTGCGATCAATGTGGGAGATATGTCAAGATGTGTGTTTGTTTTGAGGACGGCTCTCTGGAGAGTCTTAGCAAAGAGGTCACAGGGATAATCAGAGCAATTCTCAGAGACACTGAGAACAAGCTCGACAATTCCCTCCTGGCACTTTCCCTGTAGGAGATACCGCAAGACGTTTCTGTACATTGGGCACAGCGCTCTGCACGGTGTTAGCAGAGACTTTCCCGGGACAGTGAAACCCTATGTCAGAGACACTGAGAAGAAGCCCCAATGTTCCCTCCAGGCACTTTCAGTGTGGGTGCCTTCTCCACGTGGTTCCTGGTTTCACTGCGGCTCTGAAGAGAATGTTAGCCAAGAGGTAACCGGGACAGTGAAAACAGTACTCAAAGACAGGGAGAGCAAGCTCTCTCTTGGCACTTTGGATGTGGGACATACAGCGAGATGTTTGCTGCTTTTGCGTTTGGCTGTTGGGAGATTTACAGCACAAAGACATCTAGTTGATTTGAAGCAGTTCCGAGAAAGTCTAAACATAATCCCCACTTCTCTCTCCTGGCACTTTCCATGTGGGAGATATAGCAGGATGTATATTGGTTTTGAGGAGAACTCAATGGAGAGTGTAGGGAGAAAAGGTCCTGGCTCCTTGAATGCCGTTTCTGGAGACACTGCGATCAATGTGGGAGATATGTCAAGATGTGTGTTTGTTTTGAGGACGTCTCTCTGGAGAGTCTTAGCAAAGAGGTCACACAGATAATCAGAGCAATTCTCAGAGACACTGAGAACAAGCTCGACAATTCCCTCCTGGCACTTTCCCTGTAGGAGATACCGCAAGACGTTTCTGTACATTGGGCACAGCGCTCTGCACGGTGTTAGCAGAGACTTTCCCGCGACAGTGAAACCCTATGTCAGAGACACTGAGAAGAAGCCCCAATGTTCCCTCCAGGCACTTTCAGTGTGGGTGCCTTCTCCACGTGGTTCCTGGTTTCACTGCGGCTCTGAAGAGAATGTTAGCCAAGAGGTAACCGGGACAGTGAAAACAGTACTCAAAGACAGGGAGAGCAAGCTCTCTCTTGGCACTTTGGATGTGGGACATACAGCGAGATGTTTGCTGCTTTTGCGTTTGGCTGTTGGGAGATTTACAGCACAAAGATATCTAGTTGATTTGAAGCAGTTCCGAGAAAGTCTAAACATAATCCCCACTTCTCCCTCCTGGCACTTTCCATGTGGGAGATATAGCAGGATGTATATTGGTTTTGAGGACAACTCAATGGACAGTGTAGGGAGAAAAGGTCCTGGCTCCTTGAATGCCGTTTCTGGAGACACTGCGATCAATGTGGGAGATATGTCAAGATGTGTGTTTGTTTTGAGGACGGCTCTCTGGAGAGTCTTAGCAAAGAGGTCACAGGGATAATCAGAGCAATTCTCAGAGACACTGAGAACAAGCTCCACAATTCCCTCCTGGCACTTTCCCTGTAGGAGATACCACAAGACGTTTCTGTACATTGGGCACAGCGCTCTGCACGGTGTTAGCAGAGACTTTCCCGGGACAGTGAAACCCTATGTCAGAGACACTGAGAAGAAGCCCCAATGTTCCCTCCAGGCACTTTCAGTGTGGGTGCCTTCTCCACGTGGTTCCTGGTTTCACTGCGGCTCTGAAGAGAATGTTAGCCAAGAGGTAACCGGGACAGTGAAAACAGTACTCAAAGACAGGGAGAGCAAGCTCTCTCTTGGCACTTTGGATGTGGGACATGCAGCGAGATGTTTGCTGCTTTTGCGTTTGGCTGTTGGGAGATTTACAGCACAAAGATATCTAGTTGATTTGAAGCAGTTCCGAGAAAGTCTAAACATAATCCCCACTTCTCCCTCCTGGCACTTTCCATGTGGGAGATCTAGCAGGATGTATATTGGTTTTGAGGACAACTCAATGGACAGTGTAGGGAGAAAAGGTCCTGGCTCCTTGAATGCCGTTTCTGGAGACACTGCGATCAATGTGGGAGATATGTCAAGATGTGTGTTTGTTTTGAGGACGGCTCTCTGGAGAGTCTTAGCAAAGAGGTCACAGGGATAATCAGAGCAATTCTCAGAGACACTGAGAACAAGCTCCACAATTCCCTCCTGGCACTTTCCCTGTAGGAGATACCGCAAGACGTTTCTGTACATTGGGCACAGCGCTCTGCACGGTGTTAGCAGAGACTTTCCCGGGACAGTGAAACCCTATGTCAGAGACACTGAGAAGAAGCCCCAATGTTCCCTCCAGGCACTTTCAGTGTGGGTGCCTTCTCCACGTGGTTCCTGGTTTCGCTGCGGCTCTGAAGAGAATGTTAGCAAAGAGGTAACCGGGACAGTGAAAACAGTACTCAAAGACAGGGAGAGCAAGCTCTCTCTTGGCACTTTGGATGTGGGACATACAGCGAGATGTTTGCTGCTTTTGCGTTTGGCTGTTGGGAGATTTACAGCACAAAGATATCTAGTTGATTTGAAGCAGTTCCGAGAAAGTCTAAACATAATCCCCACTTCTCCCTCCTGGCACTTTCCATGTGGGAGATATAGCAGGATGTATATTGGTTTTGAGGACAACTCAATGGAGAGTGTAGGGAGAAAAGGTCCTGGCTCCTTGAATGCCGTTTCTGGAGACAGTGTGATCAATGTGGGAGATATGTCAAGATGTGTGTTTGATTTGAGGACGTCTCTCTGGAGAGTCTTAGCAAAGAGGTCACACAGATAATCAGAGCAATTCTCAGAGACACTGAGAACAAGCTCGACAATTCCCTCCTGGCACTTTCCCTGTAGGAGATACCGCAAGACGTTTCTGTACATTGGGCACAGCGCTCTGCACGGTGTTAGCAGAGACTTTCCCGGGACAGTGAAACCCTATGTCAGAGACACTGAGAAGAAGCCCCAATGTTCCCTCCAGGCACTTTCAGTGTGGGTGCCTTCTCCACGTGGTTCCTGGTTTCACTGCGGCTCTGAAGAGAATGTTAGCCAAGAGGTAACCGGGACAGTGAAAACAGTACTCAAAGACAGGGAGAGCAAGCTCTCTCTTGGCACTTTGGATGTGGGACATACAGCGAGATGTTTGCTGCTTTTGCGTTTGGCTGTTGGGAGATTTACAGCACAAAGATATCTAGTTGATTTGAAGCAGTTGCGAGAAAGTCTAAACATAATCCCCACTTCTCCCTCCTGGCACTTTCCATGTGGGAGATATAGCAGGATGTATATTGGTTTTGAGGACAACTCAATGGACAGTGTAGGGAGAAAAGGTCCTGGCTCCTTGAATGCCGTTTCTGGAGACACTGCGATCAATGTGGGAGATATGTCAAGATGTGTGTTTGTTTTGAGGACGTCTCTCTGGAGAGTCTTAGCAAAGAGGTCACACAGATAATCAGAGCAATTCTCAGAGACACTGAGAACAAGCTCGACAATTCCCTCCTGGCACTTTCCCTGTAGGAGATACCGCAAGACGTTTCTGTACATTGGGCACAGCGCTCTGCACGGTGTTAGCAGAGACTTTCCCGGGACAGTGAAACCCTATGTCAGAGACACTGAGAAGAAGCCCCAATGTTCCCTCCAGGCACTTTCAGTGTGGGTGCCTTCTCCACGTGGTTCCTGGTTTCACTGCGGCTCTGAATAGAATGTTAGCCAAGAGGTAACCGGGACAGTGAAAACAGTACTCAAAGACAGGGAGAGCAAGCTCTCTCTTGGCACTTTGGATGTGGGACATACAGCGAGATGTTTGCTGCTTTTGCGTTTGGCTGTTGGGAGATTTACAGCACAAAGGTATCTAGTTGATTTGAAGCAGTTGCGAGAAAGTCTAAACATAATCCCCACTTTTCCCTCCTGGCACTTTCCATGTGGGAGATATAGCAGGATGTATATTGGTTTTGAGGACAACTCAATGGAGAGTGTAGGGAGAAAAGGTCCTGGCTCCTTGAAGGCCGTTTCTGGAGACACTGCGATCAATGTGGGAGATATGTCAAGATGTGTGTTTGTTTTGAGGACGTCTCTCTGGAGAGTCTTAGCAAAGAGGTCACACAGATAATCAGAGCAATTCTCAGAGACACTGAGAACAAGCTTGACAATTCCCTCCTGGCACTTTCCCTGTAGGAGATACCGCAAGACGTTTCTGTACATTGGGCACAGCGCTCTGCACGGTGTTAGCAGAGACTTTCCCGGGACAGTGAAACCCTATGTCAGAGACACTGAGAAGAAGCCCCAATGTTCCCTCCAGGCACTTTCAGTGTGGGTGCCTTCTCCACGTGGTTCCTGGTTTCACTGCGGCTCTGAAGAGAATGTTAGCCAAGAGGTAACCGGGACAGTGAAAACAGTACTCAAAGACAGGGAGAGCAAGCTCTCTCTTGGCACTTTGGATGTGGGACATACAGCGAGATATTTGCTGCTTTTGCGTTTGGCTGTTGGGAGATTTACAGCACAAAGATATCTAGTTGATTTGAAGCAGTTGCGAGAAAGTCTAAACATAATCCCCACTTCTCCCTCCTGGCACTTTCCATGTGGGAGATATAGCAGGATGTATATTGGTTTTGAGGAGAACTCAATGGACAGTGTAGGGAGAAAAGGTCCTGGCTCCTTGAAGGCCGTTTCTGGAGACACTGCGATCAATGTGGGAGATATGTCAAGATGTGTGTTTGTTTTGAGGACGTCTCTCTGGAGAGTCTTAGCAAAGAGTTCACAGGGATAATCAGAGCAATTCTCAGAGACACTGAGAAGAAGCTTGACAATTCCCTCCTGGCACTTTCCCTGTAGGAGATACCGCAAGACGTTTCTGTACATTGGGCACAGCGCTCTGCACGGTGTTAGCAGAGACTTTCCCGGGACAGTGAAACCCTATGTCAGAGACACTGAGAAGAAGCCCCAATGTTCCCTCCAGGCACTTTCAGTGTGGGTGCCTTCTCCACGTGGTTCCTGGTTTCACTGCGGCTCTGAAGAGAATGTTAGCAAAGAGGTAACCGGGACAGTGAAAACAGTACTCAAAGACAGGGAGAGCAAGCTCTCTCTTGGCACTTTCGATGTGGGACATACAGCGAGATGTTTGCTGCTTTTGCGTTTGGTTGTTGGGAGATTTACAGCACAAAGGTATCTAGTTGATTTGAAGCAGTTGCGAGAAAGTCTAAACATAATCCCCACTTTTCCCTCCTGGCACTTTCCATGTGGGAGATATAGCAGGATGTATATTGGTTTTGAGGAGAACTCAATGGACAGTGTAGGGAGAAAAGGTCCTGGCTCCTTGAAGGCCGTTTCTGGAGACACTGCGATCAATGTGGGAGATATGTCAAGATGTGTGTTTGTTTTGAGGACGTCTCTCTGGAGAGTCTTAGCAAAGAGGTCACACAGATAATCAGAGCAATTCTCAGAGACACTGAGAACAAGCTTGACAATTCCCTCCTGGCACTTTCCCTGTAGGAGATACCGCAAGACGTTTCTGTACATTGGGCACAGCGCTCTGCACGGTGTTAGCAGAGACTTTCCCGGGACAGTGAAACCCTATGTCAGAGACACTGAGAAGAAGCCCCAATGTTCCCTCCAGGCACTTTCAGTGTGGGTGCCTTCTCCACGTGGTTCCTGGTTTCACTGCGGCTCTGAAGAGAATGTTAGCCAAGAGGTAACCGGGACAGTGAAAACAGTACTCAAAGACAGGGAGAGCAAGCTCTCTCTTGGCACTTTGGATGTGGGACATACAGCGAGATATTTGCTGCTTTTGCGTTTGGCTGTTGGGAGATTTACAGCACAAAGATATCTAGTTGATTTGAAGCAGTTGCGAGAAAGTCTAAACATAATCCCCACTTCTCCCTCCTGGCACTTTCCATGTGGGAGATATAGCAGGATGTATATTGGTTTTGAGGAGAACTCAATGGACAGTGTAGGGAGAAAAGGTCCTGGCTCCTTGAAGGCCGTTTCTGGAGACACTGCGATCAATGTGGGAGATATGTCAAGATGTGTGTTTGTTTTGAGGACGTCTCTCTGGAGAGTCTTAGCAAAGAGTTCACAGGGATAATCAGAGCAATTCTCAGAGACACTGAGAACAAGCTCCACAATTCCCTCCTGGCACTTTCCCTGTAGGA
Organism: Chroicocephalus ridibundus; assembly: GCF_963924245.1. Taxonomy (NCBI): domain Eukaryota; kingdom Metazoa; phylum Chordata; class Aves; order Charadriiformes; family Laridae; genus Chroicocephalus; species Chroicocephalus ridibundus. The sequence goes on along the minus strand of NW_026961237.1, from coordinate 391,775 downwards.
GATACCGCAAGACGTTTCTGTACATTGGGCACAGCGCTCTGCACGGTGTTAGCAGAGACTTTCCCGGGACAGTGAAACCCTATGTCAGAGACACTGAGAAGAAGCCCCAATGTTCCCTCCAGGCACTTTCAGTGTGGGTGCCTTCTCCACGTGGTTCCTGGTTTCACTGCGGCTCTGAAGAGAATGTTAGCAAAGAGGTAACCGGGACAGTGAAAACAGTACTCAAAGACAGGGAGAGCAAGCTCTCTCTTGGCACTTTCGATGTGGGACATACAGCGAGATGTTTGCTGCTTTTGCGTTTGGTTGTTGGGAGATTTACAGCACAAAGGTATCTAGTTGATTTGAAGCAGTTGCGAGAAAGTCTAAACATAATCCCCACTTCTCCCTCCTGGCACTTTCCATGTGGGAGATATAGCAGGATGTATATTGGTTTTGAGGAGAACTCAATGGACAGTGTAGGGAGAAAAGGTCCTGGCTCCTTGAAGGCCGTTTTTGGAGACACTGCGATCAATGTGGGAGATATGTCAAGATGTGTGTTTGTTTTGAGGACGTCTCTCTGGAGAGTCTTAGCAAAGAGTTCACAGGGATAATCAGAGCAATTCTCAGAGACACTGAGAAGAAGCTCGACAATTCCCTCCTGGCACTTTCCCTGTAGGAGATACCGCAAGACGTTTCTGTACATTGGGCACAGCGCTCTGCACGGTGTTAGCAGAGACTTTCCCGGGACAGTGAAACCCTATGTCAGAGACACTGAGAAGAAGCCCCAATGTTCCCTCCAGGCACTTTCAGTGTGGGTGCCTTCTCCACGTGGTTCCTGGTTTCACTGCGGCTCTGAAGAGAATGTTAGCAAAGAGGTAACCGGGACAGTGAAAACAGTACTCAAAGACAGGGAGAGCAAGCTCTCTCTTGGCACTTTGGATGTGGGACATACAGCGAGATGTTTGCTGCTTTTGCGTTTGGCTGTTGGGAGATTTACAGCACAAAGATATCTAGTTGATTTGAAGCAGTTGCGAGAAAGTCTAAACATAATCCCCACTTCTCCCTCCTGGCACTTTCCATGTGGGAGATATAGCAGGATGTATATTGGTTTTGAGGACAACTCAATGGAGAGTGTAGGGAGAAAAGGTCCTGGCTCCTTGAATGCCGTTTCTGGAGACACTGCGATCAATGTGGGAGATATGTCAAGATGTGTGTTTGTTTTGAGGACGTCTCTCTGGAGAGTCTTAGCAAAGAGGTCACACAGATAATCAGAGCAATTCTCAGAGACACTGAGAACAAGCTCGACAATTCCCTCCTGGCACTTTCCCTGTAGGAGATACCGCAAGACGTTTCTGTACATTGGGCACAGCGCTCTGCACGGTGTTAGCAGAGACTTTCCCGGGACAGTGAAACCCTATGTCAGAGACACTGAGAAGAAGCCCCAATGTTCCCTCCAGGCACTTTCAGTGTGGGTGCCTTCTCCACGTGGTTCCTGGTTTCACTGCGGCTCTGAAGAGAATGTTAGCAAAGAGGTAACCGGGACAGTGAAAACAGTACTCAAAGACAGGGAGAGCAAGCTCTCTCTTGGCACTTTGGATGTGGGACATACAGCGAGATGTTTGCTGCTTTTGCGTTTGGCTGTTGGGAGATTTACAGCACAAAGGTATCTAGTTGATTTGAAGCAGTTGCGAGAAAGTCTAAACATAATCCCCACTTTTCCCTCCTGGCACTTTCCATGTGGGAGATATAGCAGGATGTATATTGGTTTTGAGGACAACTCAATGGAGAGTGTAGGGAGAAAAGGTCCTGGCTCCTTGAAGGCCGTTTCTGGAGACACTGCGATCAATGTGGGAGATATGTCAAGATGTGTGTTTGTTTTGAGGACGTCTCTCTGGAGAGTCTTAGCAAAGAGGTCACACAGATAATCAGAGCAATTCTCAGAGACACTGAGAACAAGCTCGACAATTCCCTCCTGGCACTTTCCCTGTAGGAGATACCGCAAGACGTTTCTGTACATTGGGCACAGCGCTCTGCACGGTGTTAGCAGAGACTTTCCCGGGACAGTGAAACCCTATGTCAGAGACACTGAGAAGAAGCCCCAATGTTCCCTCCAGGCACTTTCAGTGTGGGTGCCTTCTCCACGTGGTTCCTGGTTTCACTGCGGCTCTGAAGAGAATGTTAGCCAAGAGGTAACCGGGACAGTGAAAACAGTACTCAAAGACAGGGAGAGCAAGCTCTCTCTTGGCACTTTGGATGTGGGACATACAGCGAGATGTTTGCTGCTTTTGCGTTTGGTTGTTGGGAGATTTACAGCACAAAGGTATCTAGTTGATTTGAAGCAGTTGCGAGAAAGTCTAAACATAATCCCCACTTCTCCCTCCTGGCACTTTCCATGTGGGAGATATAGCAGGATGTATATTGATTTTGAGGAGAACTCAATGGACAGTGTAGGGAGAAAAGGTCCTGGCTCCTTGAATGCCGTTTCTGGAGACACTGCGATCAATGTGGGAGATATGTCAAGATGTGTGTTTGTTTTGAGGACGTCTCTCTGGAGAGTCTTAGCAAAGAGGTCACACAGATAATCAGAGCAATTCTCAGAGACACTGAGAACAAGCTCGACAATTCCCTCCTGGCACTTTCCCTGTAGGAGATACCGCAAGACGTTTCTGTACATTGGGCACAGCGCTCTGCACGGTGTTAGCAGAGACTTTCCCGGGACAGTGAAACCCTATGTCAGAGACACTGAGAAGAAGCCCCAATGTTCCCTCCAGGCACTTTCAGTGTGGGTGCCTTCTCCACGTAGTTCCTGGTTTCACTGCGGCTCTGAAGAGAATGTTAGCAAAGAGGTAACCGGGACAGTGAAAACAGTACTCAAAGACGGGGAGAGCAAGCTCTCACTTAGCACTGTGGATGTGGGACATACAGCGAGATGTTTGCTGCTTTTGCGTTTGGCTGTTGGTAGATTTACAGCACAAAGATATCTAGTTGATTTGAAGCAGTTCCGAGAAAGTCTAAACATAATCCCCACTTCTCCCTCCTGGCACTTTCCATGTGGGAGATATAGCAGGATGTATATTGGTTTTGAGGACAACTCAATGGACAGTGTAGGGAGAAAAGGTCCTGGCTCCTTGAATGCCGTTTCTGGAGACACTGCGATCAATGTGGGAGATATGTCAAGATGTGTGTTTGTTTTGAGGACGTCTCTCTGGAGAGTCTTAGCAAAGAGGTCACACAGATAATCAGAGCAATTCTCAGAGACACTGAGAACAAGCTCCACAATTCCCTCCTGGCACTTTCCCTGTAGGAGATACCGCAAGACGTTTCTGTACATTGGGCACAGCGCTCTGCACGGTGTTAGCAGAGACTTTCCCGGGACAGTGAAACCCTATGTCAGAGACACTGAGAAGAAGCCCCAATGTTCCCTCCAGGCACTTTCAGTGTGGGTGCCTTCTCCACGTGGTTCCTGGTTTCACTGCGGCTCTGAAGAGAATGTTAGCAAAGAGGTAACCGGGACAGTGAAAACAGTACTCAAAGACGGGGAGAGCAAGCTCTCTCTTGGCACTTTGGATGTGGGACATACAGCGAGATGTTTGCTGCTTTTGCGTTTGGCTGTTGGGAGATTTACAGCACAAAGATATCTAGTTGATTTGAAGCAGTTGCGAGAAAGTCTAAACATAATCCCCACTTCTCCCTCCTGGCACTTTCCATGTGGGAGATCTAGCAGGATGTATATTGGTTTTGAGGACAACTCAATGGAGAGTGTAGGGAGAAAAGGTCCTGGCTCCTTGAATGCCGTTTCTGGAGACACTGCGATCAATGTGGGAGATATGTCAAGATGTGTGTTTGTTTTGAGGACGTCTCTCTGGAGAGTCTTAGCAAAGAGGTCACACAGATAATCAGAGCAATTCTCAGAGACACTGAGAACAAGCTCCACAATTCCCTCCTGGCACTTTCCCTGTAGGAGATACCGCAAGACGTTTCTGTACATTGGGCACAGCGCTCTGCACGGTGTTAGCAGAGACTTTCCCGGGACAGTGAAACCCTATGTCAGAGACACTGAGAAGAAGCCCCAATGTTCCCTCCAAGCACTTTCAGTGTGGGTGCCTTCTCCACGTGGTTCCTGGTTTCACTGCGGCTCTGAAGAGAATGTTAGCAAAGAGGTAACCGGGACAGTGAAAACAGTACTCAAAGACGGGGAGAGCAAGCTCTCTCTTGGCACTTTGGATGTGGGACATGCAGCGAGATGTTTGCTGCTTTTGCGTTTGGCTGTTGGGAGATTTACAGCACAAAGATATCTAGTTGATTTGAAGCAGTTCCGAGAAAGTCTAAACATAATCCCCACTTCTCCCTCCTGGCACTTTCCATGTGGGAGATCTAGCAGGATGTATATTGGTTTTGAGGACAACTCAATGGAGAGTGTAGGGAGAAAAGGTCCTGGCTCCTTGAATGCCGTTTCTGGAGACACTGCGATCAATGTGGGAGATATGTCAAGATGTGTGTTTGTTTTGAGGACGTCTCTCTGGAGAGTCTTAGCAAAGAGGTCACACAGATAATCAGAGCAATTCTCAGAGACACTGAGAACAAGCTCCACAATTCCCTCCTGGCACTTTCCCTGTAGGAGATACCGCAAGACGTTTCTGTACATTGGGCACAGCGCTCTGCACGGTGTTAGCAGAGACTTTCCCGGGACAGTGAAACCCTATGTCAGAGACACTGAGAAGAAGCCCCAATGTTCCCTCCAGGCACTTTCAGTGTGGGTGCCTTCTCCACGTGGTTCCTGGTTTCACTGCGGCTCTGAAGAGAATGTTAGCAAAGAGGTAACCGGGACAGTGAAAACAGTACTCAAAGACAGGGAGAGCAAGCTCTCTCTTGGCACTTTGGATGTGGGACATACAGCGAGATGTTTGCTGCTTTTGCGTTTGGCTGTTGGGAGATTTACAGCACAAAGGTATCTAGTTGATTTGAAGCAGTTGCGAGAAAGTCTAAACATAATCCCCACTTTTCCCTCCTGGCACTTTCCATGTGGGAGATATAGCAGGATGTATATTGGTTTTGAGGACAACTCAATGGACAGTGTAGGGAGAAAAGGTCCTGGCTCCTTGAAGGCCGTTTCTGGAGACACTGCGATCAATGTGGGAGATATGTCAAGATGTGTGTTTGTTTTGAGGACGTCTCTCTGGAGAGTCTTAGCAAAGAGGTCACACAGATAATCAGAGCAATTCTCAGAGACACTGAGAACAAGCTCGACAATTCCCTCCTGGCACTTTCCCTGTAGGAGATACCGCAAGACGTTTCTGTACATTGGGCACAGCGCTCTGCACGGTGTTAGCAGAGACTTTCCCGGGACAGTGAAACCCTATGTCAGAGACACTGAGAAGAAGCCCCAATGTTCCCTCCAGGCACTTTCAGTGTGGGTGCCTTCTCCACGTGGTTCCTGGTTTCACTGCGGCTCTGAAGAGAATGTTAGCCAAGAGGTAACCGGGACAGTGAAAACAGTACTCAAAGACAGGGAGAGCAAGCTCTCTCTTGGCACTTTCGATGTGGGACATACAGCGAGATGTTTGCTGCTTTTGCGTTTGGTTGTTGGGAGATTTACAGCACAAAGGTATCTAGTTGATTTGAAGCAGTTGCGAGAAAGTCTAAACATAATCCCCACTTCTCCCTCCTGGCACTTTCCATGTGGGAGATATAGCAGGATGTATATTGATTTTGAGGAGAACTCAATGGACAGTGTAGGGAGAAAAGGTCCTGGCTCCTTGAATGCCGTTTCTGGAGACACTGCGATCAATGTGGGAGATATGTCAAGATGTGTGTTTGTTTTGAGGACGTCTCTCTGGAGAGTCTTAGCAAAGAGGTCACACAGATAATCAGAGCAATTCTCAGAGACACTGAGAACAAGCTCGACAATTCCCTCCTGGCACTTTCCCTGTAGGAGATACCGCAAGACGTTTCTGTACATTGGGCACAGCGCTCTGCACGGTGTTAGCAGAGACTTTCCCGGGACAGTGAAACCCTATGTCAGAGACACTGAGAAGAAGCCCCAATGTTCCCTCCAGGCACTTTCAGTGTGGGTGCCTTCTCCACGTAGTTCCTGGTTTCACTGCGGCTCTGAAGAGAATGTTAGCAAAGAGGTAACCGGGACAGTGAAAACAGTACTCAAAGACGGGGAGAGCAAGCTCTCACTTAGCACTGTGGATGTGGGACATACAGCGAGATGTTTGCTGCTTTTGCGTTTGGCTGTTGGTAGATTTACAGCACAAAGATATCTAGTTGATTTGAAGCAGTTCCGAGAAAGTCTAAACATAATCCCCACTTCTCCCTCCTGGCACTTTCCATGTGGGAGATCTAGCAGGATGTATATTGGTTTTGAGGACAACTCAATGGAGAGTGTAGGGAGAAAAGGTCCTGGCTCCTTGAATGCCGTTTCTGGAGACACTGCGATCAATGTGGGAGATATGTCAAGATGTGTGTTTGTTTTGAGGACGTCTCTCTGGAGAGTCTTAGCAAAGAGGTCACACAGATAATCAGAGCAATTCTCAGAGACACTGAGAACAAGCTCCACAATTCCCTCCTGGCACTTTCCCTGTAGGAGATACCGCAAGACGTTTCTGTACATTGGGCACAGCGCTCTGCACGGTGTTAGCAGAGACTTTCCCGGGACAGTGAAACCCTATGTCAGAGACACTGAGAAGAAGCCCCAATGTTCCCTCCAGGCACTTTCAGTGTGGGTGCCTTCTCCACGTGGTTCCTGGTTTCACTGCGGCTCTGAAGAGAATGTTAGCAAAGAGGTAACCGGGACAGTGAAAACAGTACTCAAAGACGGGGAGAGCAAGCTCTCTCTTGGCACTTTGGATGTGGGACATACAGCGAGATGTTTGCTGCTTTTGCGTTTGGCTGTTAGGAGATTTACAGCACAAAGATATCTAGTTGATTTGAAGCAGTTCCGAGAAAGTCTAAACATAATCCCCACTTCTCCCTCCTGGCACTTTCCATGTGGGAGATCTAGCAGGATGTATATTGGTTTTGAGGACAACTCAATGGAGAGTGTAGGGAGAAAAGGTCCTGGCTCCTTGAATGCCGTTTCTGGAGACACTGCGATCAATGTGGGAGATATGTCAAGATGTGTGTTTGTTTTGAGGACGTCTCTCTGGAGAGTCTTAGCAAAGAGGTCACACAGATAATCAGAGCAATTCTCAGAGACACTGAGAACAAGCTCCACAATTCCCTCCTGGCACTTTCCCTGTAGGAGATACCGCAAGACGTTTCTGTACATTGGGCACAGCGCTCTGCACGGTGTTAGCAGAGACTTTCCCGGGACAGTGAAACCCTATGTCAGAGACACTGAGAAGAAGCCCCAATGTTCCCTCCAGGCACTTTCAGTGTGGGTGCCTTCTCCACGTGGTTCCTGGTTTCACTGCGGCTCTGAAGAGAATGTTAGCAAAGAGGTAACCGGGACAGTGAAAACAGTACTCAAAGACGGGGAGAGCAAGCTCTCTCTTGGCACTTTGGATGTGGGACATGCAGCGAGATGTTTGCTGCTTTTGCGTTTGGCTGTTGGGAGATTTACAGCACAAAGATATCTAGTTGATTTGAAGCAGTTCCGAGAAAGTCTAAACATAATCCCCACTTCTCCCTCCTGGCACTTTCCATGTGGGAGATCTAGCAGGATGTATATTGGTTTTGAGGACAACTCAATGGAGAGTGTAGGGAGAAAAGGTCCTGGCTCCTTGAATGCCGTTTCTGGAGACACTGCGATCAATGTGGGAGATATGTCAAGATGTGTGTTTGTTTTGAGGACGTCTCTCTGGAGAGTCTTAGCAAAGAGGTCACACAGATAATCAGAGCAATTCTCAGAGACACTGAGAACAAGCTCCACAATTCCCTCCTGGCACTTTCCCTGTAGGAGATACCGCAAGACGTTTCTGTACATTGGGCACAGCGCTCTGCACGGTGTTAGCAGAGACTTTCCCGCGACAGTGAAACCCTATGTCAGAGACACTGAGAAGAAGCCCCAATGTTCCCTCCAGGCACTTTCAGTGTGGGTGCCTTCTCCACGTAGTTCCTGGTTTCACTGCGGCTCTGAAGAGAATGTTAGCAAAGAGGTAACCGGGACAGTGAAAACAGTACTCAAAGACGGGGAGAGCAAGCTCTCTCTTGGCACTTTGGATGTGGGACATACAGCGAGATGTTTGCTGCTTTTGCGTTTGGCTGTTGGGAGATTTACAGCACAAAGATATCTAGTTGATTTGAAGCAGTTCCGAGAAAGTCTAAACATAATCCCCACTTCTCCCTCCTGGCACTTTCCATGTGGGAGATCTAGCAGGATGTATATTGGTTTTGAGGACAACTCAATGGAGAGTGTAGGGAGAAAAGGTCCTGGCTCCTTGAATGCCGTTTCTGGAGACACTGCGATCAATGTGGGAGATATGTCAAGATGTGTGTTTGTTTTGAGGACGTCTCTCTGGAGAGTCTTAGCAAAGAGGTCACACAGATAATCAGAGCAATTCTCAGAGACACTGAGAACAAGCTCCACAATTCCCTCCTGGCACTTTCCCTGTAGGAGATACCGCAAGACGTTTCTGTACATTGGGCACAGCGCTCTGCACGGTGTTAGCAGAGACTTTCCCGGGACAGTGAAACCCTATGTCAGAGACACTGAGAAGAAGCCCCAATGTTCCCTCCAAGCACTTTCAGTGTGGGTGCCTTCTCCACGTGGTTCCTGGTTTCACTGCGGCTCTGAAGAGAATGTTAGCAAAGAGGTAACCGGGACAGTGAAAACAGTACTCAAAGACAGGGAGAGCAAGCTCTCTCTTGGCACTTTGGATGTGGGACATACAGCGAGATGTTTGCTGCTTTTGCGTTTGGCTGTTGGGAGATTTACAGCACAAAGATATCTAGTTGATTTGAAGCAGTTCCGAGAAAGTCTAAACATAATCCCCACTTCTCCCTCCTGGCACTTTCCATGTGGGAGATCTAGCAGGATGTATATTGGTTTTGAGGACAACTCAATGGAGAGTGTAGGGAGAAAAGGTCCTGGCTCCTTGAATGCCGTTTCTGGAGACACTGCGATCAATGTGGGAGATATGTCAAGATGTGTGTTTGTTTTGAGGACGTCTCTCTGGAGAGTCTTAGCAAAGAGGTCACACAGATAATCAGAGCAATTCTCAGAGACACTGAGAACAAGCTCCACAATTCCCTCCTGGCACTTTCCCTGTAGGAGATACCGCAAGACGTTTCTGTACATTGGGCACAGCGCTCTGCACGGTGTTAGCAGAGACTTTCCCGGGACAGTGAAACCCTATGTCAGAGACACTGAGAAGAAGCCCCAATGTTCCCTCCAGGCACTTTCAGTGTGGGTGCCTTCTCCACGTGGTTCCTGGTTTCACTGCGGCTCTGAAGAGAATGTTAGCAAAGAGGTAACCGGGACAGTGAAAACAGTACTCAAAGACGGGGAGAGCAAGCTCTCTCTTGGCACTTTGGATGTGGGACATGCAGCGAGATGTTTGCTGCTTTTGCGTTTGGCTGTTGGGAGATTTACAGCACAAAGATATCTAGTTGATTTGAAGCAGTTGCGAGAAAGTCTAAACATAATCCCCACTTCTCCCTCCTGGCACTTTCCATGTGGGAGATATAGCAGGATGTATATTGGTTTTGAGGACAACTCAATGGAGAGTGTAGGGAGAAAAGGTCCTGGCTCCTTGAATGCCGTTTCTGGAGACACTGCGATCAATGTGGGAGATATGTCAAGATGTGTGTTTGTTTTGAGGACGTCTCTCTGGAGAGTCTTAGCAAAGAGGTCACACAGATAATCAGAGCAATTCTCAGAGACACTGAGAACAAGCTCCACAATTCCCTCCTGGCACTTTCCCTGTAGGAGATACCGCAAGACGTTTCTGTACATTGGGCACAGCGCTCTGCACGGTGTTAGCAGAGACTTTCCCGCGACAGTGAAACCCTATGTCAGAGACACTGAGAAGAAGCCCCAATGTTCCCTCCAGGCACTTTCAGTGTGGGTGCCTTCTCCACGTAGTTCCTGGTTTCACTGCGGCTCTGAAGAGAATGTTAGCAAAGAGGTAACCGGGACAGTGAAAACAGTACTCAAAGACGGGGAGAGCAAGCTCTCTCTTGGCACTTTGGATGTGAGACATACAGCGAGATGTTTGCTGCTTTTGCGTTTGGCTGTTGGGAGATTTACAGCACAAAGATATCTAGTTGATTTGAAGCAGTTCCGAGAAAGTCTAAACATAATCCCCACTTCTCCCTCCTGGCACTTTCCATGTGGGAGATCTAGCAGGATGTATATTGGTTTTGAGGACAACTCAATGGAGAGTGTAGGGAGAAAAGGTCCTGGCTCCTTGAATGCCGTTTCTGGAGACACTGCGATCAATGTGGGAGATATGTCAAGATGTGTGTTTGTTTTGAGGACGTCTCTCTGGAGAGTCTTAGCAAAGAGGTCACACAGATAATCAGAGCAATTCTCAGAGACACTGAGAACAAGCTCGACAATTCCCTCCTGGCACTTTCCCTGTAGGAGATACCGCAAGACGTTTCTGTACATTGGGCACAGCGCTCTGCACGGTGTTAGCAGAGACTTTCCCGGGACAGTGAAACCCTATGTCAGAGACACTGAGAAGAAGCCCCAATGTTCCCTCCAGGCACTTTCAGTGTGGGTGCCTTCTCCACGTGGTTCCTGGTTTCACTGCGGCTCTGAAGAGAATGTTAGCAAAGAGGTAACCGGGACAGTGAAAACAGTACTCAAAGACGGGGAGAGCAAGCTCTCTCTTGGCACTTTGGATGTGGGACATACAGCGAGATGTTTGCTGCTTTTGCGTTTGGCTGTTGGGAGATTTACAGCACAAAGATATCTAGTTGATTTGAAGCAGTTGCGAGAAAGTCTAAACATAATCCCCACTTCTCCCTCCTGGCACTTTCCATGTGGGAGATCTAGCAGGATGTATATTGGTTTTGAGGACAACTCAATGGAGAGTGTAGGGAGAAAAGGTCCTGGCTCCTTGAATGCCGTTTCTGGAGACACTGCGATCAATGTGGGAGATATGTCAAGATGTGTGTTTGTTTTGAGGACGTCTCTCTGGAGAGTCTTAGCAAAGAGGTCACACAGATAATCAGAGCAATTCTCAGAGACACTGAGAACAAGCTCCACAATTCCCTCCTGGCACTTTCCCTGTAGGAGATACCGCAAGACGTTTCTGTACATTGGGCACAGCGCTCTGCACGGTGTTAGCAGAGACTTTCCCGCGACAGTGAAACCCTATGTCAGAGACACTGAGAAGAAGCCCCAATGTTCCCTCCAGGCACTTTCAGTGTGGGTGCCTTCTCCACGTGGTTCCTGGTTTCACTGCGGCTCTGAAGAGAATGTTAGCAAAGAGGTAACCGGGACAGTGAAAACAGTACTCAAAGACGGGGAGAGCAAGCTCTCTCTTGGCACTTTGGATGTGGGACATACAGCGAGATGTTTGCTGCTTTTGCGTTTGGCTGTTGGGAGATTTACAGCACAAAGATATCTAGTTGATTTGAAGCAGTTGCGAGAAAGTCTAAACATAATCCCCACTTCTCCCTCCTGGCACTTTCCATGTGGGAGATCTAGCAGGATGTATATTGGTTTTGAGGACAACTCAATGGAGAGTGTAGGGAGAAAAGGTCCTGGCTCCTTGAATGCCGTTTCTGGAGACACTGCGATCAATGTGGGAGATATGTCAAGGTGTGTGTTTGTTTTGAGGACGTCTCTCTGGAGAGTCTTAGCAAAGAGGTCACACAGATAATCAGAGCAATTCTCAGAGACACTGAGAACAAGCTCGACAATTCCCTCCTGGCACTTTCCCTGTAGGAGATACCGCAAGACGTTTCTGTACATTGGGCACAGCGCTCTGCACGGTGTTAGCAGAGACTTTCCCGCGACAGTGAAACCCTATGTCAGAGACACTGAGAAGAAGCCCCAATGTTCCCTCCAGGCACTTTCAGTGTGGGTGCCTTCTCCACGTGGTTCCTGGTTTCACTGCGGCTCTGAAGAGAATGTTAGCAAAGAGGTAACCGGGACAGTGAAAACAGTACTCAAAGACGGGGAGAGCAAGCTCTCTCTTGGCACTTTGGATGTGGGACATACAGCGAGATGTTTGCTGCTTTTGCGTTTGGCTGTTGGGAGATTTACAGCACAAAGATATCTAGTTGATTTGAAGCAGTTCCGAGAAAGTCTAAACATAATCCCCACTTCTCCCTCCTGGCACTTTCCATGTGGGAGATCTAGCAGGATGTATATTGGTTTTGAGGACAACTCAATGGAGAGTGTAGGGAGAAAAGGTCCTGGCTCCTTGAATGCCGTTTCTGGAGACACTGCGATCAATGTGGGAGATATGTCAAGATGTGTGTTTGTTTTGAGGACGTCTCTCTGGAGAGTCTTAGCAAAGAGGTCACACAGATAATCAGAGCAATTCTCAGAGACACTGAGAACAAGCTCCACAATTCCCTCCTGGCACTTTCCCTGTAGGAGATACCGCAAGACGTTTCTGTACATTGGGCACAGCGCTCTGCACGGTGTTAGCAGAGACTTTCCCGGGACAGTGAAACCCTATGTCAGAGACACTGAGAAGAAGCCCCAATGTTCCCTCCAGGCACTTTCAGTGTGGGTGCCTTCTCCACGTGGTTCCTGGTTTCACTGCGGCTCTGAAGAGAATGTTAGCAAAGAGGTAACCGGGACAGGGAAAACAGTACTCAAAGACGGGGAGAGCAAGCTCTCTCTTGGCACTTTGGATGTGGGACATGCAGCGAGATGTTTGCTGCTTTTGCGTTTGGCTGTTGGGAGATTTACAGCACAAAGATATCTAGTTGATTTGAAGCAGTTCCGAGAAAGTCTAAACATAATCCCCACTTCTCCCTCCTGGCACTTTCCATGTGGGAGATATAGCAGGATGTATATTGGTTTTGAGGACAACTCAATGGAGAGTGTAGGGAGAAAAGGTCCTGGCTCCTTGAATGCCGTTTCTGGAGACACTGCGATCAATGTGGGAGATATGTCAAGATGTGTGTTTGTTTTGAGGACGTCTCTCTGGAGAGTCTTAGCAAAGAGGTCACACAGATAATCAGAGCAATTCTCAGAGACACTGAGAACAAGCTCGACAATTCCCTCCTGGCACTTTCCCTGTAGGAGATACCGCAAGACGTTTCTGTACATTGGGCACAGCGCTCTGCACGGTGTTAGCAGAGACTTTCCCGCGACAGTGAAACCCTATGTCAGAGACACTGAGAAGAAGCCCCAATGTTCCCTCCAGGCACTTTCAGTGTGGGTGCCTTCTCCACGTGGTTCCTGGTTTCACTGCGGCTCTGAAGAGAATGTTAGCAAAGAGGTAACCGGGACAGTGAAAACAGTACTCAAAGACGGGGAGAGCAAGCTCTCTCTTGGCACTTTGGATGTGGGACATACAGCGAGATGTTTGCTGCTTTTGCGTTTGGCTGTTGGGAGATTTACAGCACAAAGATATCTAGTTGATTTGAAGCAGTTCCGAGAAAGTCTAAACATAATCCCCACTTCTCCCTCCTGGCACTTTCCATGTGGGAGATCTAGCAGGATGTATATTGGTTTTGAGGACAACTCAATGGAGAGTGTAGGGAGAAAAGGTCCTGGCTCCTTGAATGCCGTTTCTGGAGACACTGCGATCAATGTGGGAGATATGTCAAGATGTGTGTTTGTTTTGAGGACGTCTCTCTGGAGAGTCTTAGCAAAGAGGTCACACAGATAATCAGAGCAATTCTCAGAGACGCTGAGAACAAGCTCCACAATTCCCTCCTGGCACTTTCCCTGTAGGAGATACCGCAAGACGTTTCTGTACATTGGGCACAGCGCTCTGCACGGTGTTAGCAGAGACTTTCCCGCGACAGTGAAACCCTATGTCAGAGACACTGAGAAGAAGCCCCAATGTTCCCTCCAGGCACTTTCAGTGTGGGTGCCTTCTCCACGTAGTTCCTGGTTTCACTGCGGCTCTGAAGAGAATGTTAGCAAAGAGGTAACCGGGACCGTGAAAACAGTACTCAAAGACGGGGAGAGCAAGCTCTCTCTTGGCACTTTGGATGTGGGACATGCAGCGAGATGTTTGCTGCTTTTGCGTTTGGCTGTTGGGAGATTTACAGCACAAAGATATCTAGTTGATTTGAAGCAGTTCCGAGAAAGTCTAAACATAATCCCCACTTCTCCCTCCTGGCACTTTCCATGTGGGAGATCTAGCAGGATGTATATTGGTTTTGAGGAGAACTCAATGGACAGTGTAGGGAGAAAAGGTCCTGGCTCCTTGAATGCCGTTTCTGGAGACACTGCGATCAATGTGGGAGATATGTCAAGATGTGTGTTTGTTTTGAGGACGTCTCTCTGGAGAGTCTTAGCAAAGAGGTCACACAGATAATCAGAGCAATTCTCAGAGACACTGAGAACAAGCTCCACAATTCCCTCCTGGCACTTTCCCTGTAGGAGATACCGCAAGACGTTTCTGTACATTGGGCACAGCGCTCTGCACGGTGTTAGCAGAGACTTTCCCGCGACAGTGAAACCCTATGTCAGAGACACTGAGAAGAAGCCCCAATGTTCCCTCCAGGCACTTTCAGTGTGGGTGCCTTCTCCACGTGGTTCCTGGTTTCACTGCGGCTCTGAAGAGAATGTTAGCAAAGAGGTAACCGGGACAGTGAAAACAGTACTCAAAGACGGGGAGAGCAAGCTCTCTCTTGGCACTTTGGATGTGGGACATACAGCGAGATGTTTGCTGCTTTTGCGTTTGGCTGTTGGGAGATTTACAGCACAAAGATATCTAGTTGATTTGAAGCAGTTCCGAGAAAGTCTAAACATAATCCCCACTTCTCCCTCCTGGCACTTTCCATGTGGGAGATATAGCAGGATGTATATTGGTTTTGAGGACAACTCAATGGAGAGTGTAGGGAGAAAAGGTCCTGGCTCCTTGAATGCCGTTTCTGGAGACACTGCGATCAATGTGGGAGATATGTCAAGATGTGTGTTTGTTTTGAGGACGTCTCTCTGGAGAGTCTTAGCAAAGAGGTCACACAGATAATCAGAGCAATTCTCAGAGACACTGAGAACAAGCTCGACAATTCCCTCCTGGCACTTTCCCTGTAGGAGATACCGCAAGACGTTTCTGTACATTGGGCACAGCGCTCTGCACGGTGTTAGCAGAGACTTTCCCGGGACAGTGAAACCCTATGTCAGAGACACTGAGAAGAAGCCCCAATGTTCCCTCCAGGCACTTTCAGTGTGGGTGCCTTCTCCACGTGGTTCCTGGTTTCACTGCGGCTCTGAAGAGAATGTTAGCAAAGAGGTAACCGGGACAGTGAAAACAGTACTCAAAGACAGGGAGAGCAAGCTCTCTCTTGGCACTTTGGATGTGGGACATGCAGCGAGATGTTTGCTGCTTTTGCGTTTGGCTGTTGGGAGATTTACAGCACAAAGATATCTAGTTGATTTGAAGCAGTTGCGAGAAAGTCTAAACATAATCCCCACTTCTCCCTCCTGGCACTTTCCATGTGGGAGATCTAGCAGGATGTATATTGGTTTTGAGGACAACTCAATGGAGAGTGTAGGGAGAAAAGGTCCTGGCTCCTTGAATGCCGTTTCTGGAGACACTGCGATCAATGTGGGAGATATGTCAAGATGTGTGTTTGTTTTGAGGACGTCTCTCTGGAGAGTCTTAGCAAAGAGGTCACACAGATAATCAGAGCAATTCTCAGAGACACTGAGAACAAGCTCGACAATTCCCTCCTGGCACTTTCCCTGTAGGAGATACCGCAAGACGTTTCTGTACATTGGGCACAGCGCTCTGCACGGTGTTAGCAGAGACTTTCCCGCGACAGTGAAACCCTATGTCAGAGACACTGAGAAGAAGCCCCAATGTTCCCTCCAGGCACTTTCAGTGTGGGTGCCTTCTCCACGTAGTTCCTGGTTTCACTGCGGCTCTGAAGAGAACGTTAGCAAAGAGGTAACCGGGACCGTGAAAACAGTACTCAAAGACAGGGAGAGCAAGCTCTCTCTTGGCACTTTGGATGTGGGACATGCAGCGAGATGTTTGCTGCTTTTGCGTTTGGCTCTTGGGAGATTTACAGCACAAAGATATCTAGTTGATTTGAAGCAGTTCCGAGAAAGTCTAAACATAATCCCCACTTCTCCCTCCTGGCACTTTCCATGTGGGAGATCTAGCAGGATGTATATTGGTTTTGAGGAGAACTCAATGGACAGTGTAGGGAGAAAAGGTCCTGGCTCCTTGAATGCCGTTTCTGGAGACACTGCGATCAATGTGGGAGATATGTCAAGATGTGTGTTTGTTTTGAGGACGTCTCTCTGGAGAGTCTTAGCAAAGAGGTCACACAGATAATCAGAGCAATTCTCAGAGACACTGAGAACAAGCTCCACAATTCCCTCCTGGCACTTTCCCTGTAGGAGATACCGCAAGACGTTTCTGTACATTGGGCACAGCGCTCTGCACGGTGTTAGCAGAGACTTTCCCGCGACAGTGAAACCCTATGTCAGAGACACTGAGAAGAAGCCCCAATGTTCCCTCCAGGCACTTTCAGTGTGGGTGCCTTCTCCACGTGGTTCCTGGTTTCACTGCGGCTCTGAAGAGAATGTTAGCAAAGAGGTAACCGGGACAGTGAAAACAGTACTCAAAGACGGGGAGAGCAAGCTCTCTCTTGGCACTTTGGATGTGGGACATACAGCGAGATGTTTGCTGCTTTTGCGTTTGGCTGTTGGGAGATTTACAGCACAAAGATATCTAGTTGATTTGAAGCAGTTCCGAGAAAGTCTAAACATAATCGCCACTTCTCCCTCCTGGCACTTTCCATGTGGGAGATATAGCAGGATGTATATTGGTTTTGAGGACAACTCAATGGAGAGTGTAGGGAGAAAAGGTCCTGGCTCCTTGAATGCCGTTTCTGGAGACACTGCGATCAATGTGGGAGATATGTCAAGATGTGTGTTTGTTTTGAGGACGTCTCTCTGGAGAGTCTTAGCAAAGAGGTCACACAGATAATCAGAGCAATTCTCAGAGACACTGAGAACAAGCTCGACAATTCCCTCCTGGCACTTTCCCTGTAGGAGATACCGCAAGACGTTTCTGTACATTGGGCACAGCGCTCTGCACGGTGTTAGCAGAGACTTTCCCGGGACAGTGAAACCCTATGTCAGAGACACTGAGAAGAAGCCCCAATGTTCCCTCCAGGCACTTTCAGTGTGGGTGCCTTCTCCACGTGGTTCCTGGTTTCACTGCGGCTCTGAAGAGAATGTTAGCAAAGAGGTAACCGGGACAGTGAAAACAGTACTCAAAGACGGGGAGAGCAAGCTCTCTCTTGGCGCCTTGGATGTGGGACATACAGCGAGATGTTTGCTGCTTTTGCGTTTGGCTGTTGGGAGATTTACAGCACAAAGATATCTAGTTGATTTGAAGCAGTTGCGAGAAAGTCTAAACATAATCCCCACTTCTCCCTCCTGGCACTTTCCATGTGGGAGATCTAGCAGGATGTATATTGGTTTTGAGGACAACTCAATGGAGAGTGTAGGGAGAAAAGGTCCTGGCTCCTTGAATGCCGTTTCTGGAGACACTGCGATCAATGTGGGAGATATGTCAAGATGTGTGTTTGTTTTGAGGACGTCTCTCTGGAGAGTCTTAGCAAAGAGGTCACACAGATAATCAGAGCAATTCTCAGAGACACTGAGAACAAGCTCGACAATTCCCTCCTGGCACTTTCCCTGTAGGAGATACCGCAAGACGTTTCTGTACATTGGGCACAGCGCTCTGCACGGTGTTAGCAGAGACTTTCCCGGGACAGTGAAACCCTATGTCAGAGACACTGAGAAGAAGCCCCAATGTTCCCTCCAGGCACTTTCAGTGTGGGTGCCTTCTCCACGTAGTTCCTGGTTTCACTGCGGCTCTGAAGAGAATGTTAGCAAAGAGGTAACCGGGACAGTGAAAACAGTACTCAAAGACGGGGAGAGCAAGCTCTCTCTTGGCACTTTGGATGTGGGACATACAGCGAGATGTTTGCTGCTTTTGCGTTTGGCTGTTGGGAGATTTACAGCACAAAGATATCTAGTTGATTTGAAGCAGTTCCGAGAAAGTCTAAACATAATCCCCACTTCTCCCTCCTGGCACTTTCCATGTGGGAGATCTAGCAGGATGTATATTGGTTTTGAGGACAACTCAATGGAGAGTGTAGGGAGAAAAGGTCCTGGCTCCTTGAATGCCGTTTCTGGAGACACTGCGATCAATGTGGGAGATATGTCAAGATGTGTGTTTGTTTTGAGGACGTCTCTCTGGAGAGTCTTAGCAAAGAGGTCACACAGATAATCAGAGCAATTCTCAGAGACACTGAGAACAAGCTCCACAATTCCCTCCTGGCACTTTCCCTGTAGGAGATACCGCAAGACGTTTCTGTACATTGGGCACAGCGCTCTGCACGGTGTTAGCAGAGACTTTCCCGGGACAGTGAAACCCTATGTCAGAGACACTGAGAAGAAGCCCCAATGTTCCCTCCAGGCACTTTCAGTGTGGGTGCCTTCTCCACGTGGTTCCTGGTTTCACTGCGGCTCTGAAGAGAATGTTAGCAAAGAGGTAACCGGGACAGGGAAAACAGTACTCAAAGACGGGGAGAGCAAGCTCTCTCTTGGCACTTTGGATGTGGGACATACAGCGAGATGTTTGCTGCTTTTGCGTTTGGCTGTTGGGAGATTTACAGCACAAAGATATCTAGTTGATTTGAAGCAGTTCCGAGAAAGTCTAAACATAATCCCCACTTCTCCCTCCTGGCACTTTCCATGTGGGAGATCTAGCAGGATGTATATTGGTTTTGAGGACAACTCAATGGAGAGTGTAGGGAGAAAAGGTCCTGGCTCCTTGAATGCCGTTTCTGGAGACACTGCGATCAATGTGGGAGATATGTCAAGATGTGTGTTTGTTTTGAGGACGTCTCTCTGGAGAGTCTTAGCAAAGAGGTCACACAGATAATCAGAGCAATTCTCAGAGACACTGAGAACAAGCTCGACAATTCCCTCCTGGCACTTTCCCTGTAGGAGATACCGCAAGACGTTTCTGTACATTGGGCACAGCGCTCTGCACGGTGTTAGCAGAGACTTTCCCGCGACAGTGAAACCCTATGTCAGAGACACTGAGAAGAAGCCCCAATGTTCCCTCCAGGCACTTTCAGTGTGGGTGCCTTCTCCACGTGGTTCCTGGTTTCACTGCGGCTCTGAAGAGAATGTTAGCAAAGAGGTAACCGGGACAGTGAAAACAGTACTCAAAGACGGGGAGAGCAAGCTCTCTCTTGGCACTTTGGATGTGGGACATACAGCGAGATGTTTGCTGCTTTTGCGTTTGGCTGTTGGGAGATTTACAGCACAAAGATATCTAGTTGATTTGAAGCAGTTCCGAGAAAGTCTAAACATAATCGCCACTTCTCCCTCCTGGCACTTTCCATGTGGGAGATATAGCAGGATGTATATTGGTTTTGAGGACAACTCAATGGAGAGTGTAGGGAGAAAAGGTCCTGGCTCCTTGAATGCCGTTTCTGGAGACACTGCGATCAATGTGGGAGATATGTCAAGATGTGTGTTTGTTTTGAGGACGTCTCTCTGGAGAGTCTTAGCAAAGAGGTCACACAGATAATCAGAGCAATTCTCAGAGACACTGAGAACAAGCTCGACAATTCCCTCCTGGCACTTTCCCTGTAGGAGATACCGCAAGACGTTTCTGTACATTGGGCACAGCGCTCTGCACGGTGTTAGCAGAGACTTTCCCGGGACAGTGAAACCCTATGTCAGAGACACTGAGAAGAAGCCCCAATGTTCCCTCCAGGCACTTTCAGTGTGGGTGCCTTCTCCACGTGGTTCCTGGTTTCACTGCGGCTCTGAAGAGAATGTTAGCAAAGAGGTAACCGGGACAGTGAAAACAGTACTCAAAGACGGGGAGAGCAAGCTCTCTCTTGGCGCCTTGGATGTGGGACATACAGCGAGATGTTTGCTGCTTTTGCGTTTGGCTGTTGGTAGATTTACAGCACAAAGATATCTAGTTGATTTGAAGCAGTTCCGAGAAAGTCTAAACATAATCCCCACTTCTCCCTCCTGGCACTTTCCATGTGGGAGATATAGCAGGATGTATATTGGTTTTGAGGACAACTCAATGGAGAGTGTAGGGAGAAAAGGTCCTGGCTCCTTGAATGCCGTTTCTGGAGACACTGCGATCAATGTGGGAGATATGTCAAGATGTGTGTTTGTTTTGAGGACGTCTCTCTGGAGAGTCTTAGCAAAGAGGTCACACAGATAATCAGAGCAATTCTCAGAGACACTGAGAACAAGCTCGACAATTCCCTCCTGGCACTTTCCCTGTAGGAGATACCGCAAGACGTTTCTGTACATTGGGCACAGCGCTCTGCACGGTGTTAGCAGAGACTTTCCCGCGACAGTGAAACCCTATGTCAGAGACACTGAGAAGAAGCCCCAATGTTCCCTCCAGGCACTTTCAGTGTGGGTGCCTTCTCCACGTAGTTCCTGGTTTCACTGCGGCTCTGAAGAGAATGTTAGCAAAGAGGTAACCGGGACAGTGAAAACAGTACTCAAAGACGGGGAGAGCAAGCTCTCTCTTGGCACTTTGGATGTGGGACATACAGCGAGATGTTTGCTGCTTTTGCGTTTGGCTGTTGGGAGATTTACAGCACAAAGATATCTAGTTGATTTGAAGCAGTTCCGAGAAAGTCTAAACATAATCCCCACTTCTCCCTCCTGGCACTTTCCATGTGGGAGATATAGCAGGATGTATATTGGTTTTGAGGACAACTCAATGGAGAGTGTAGGGAGAAAAGGTCCTGGCTCCTTGAATGCCGTTTCTGGAGACACTGCGATCAATGTGGGAGATATGTCAAGATGTGTGTTTGTTTTGAGGACGTCTCTCTGGAGAGTCTTAGCAAAGAGGTCACACAGATAATCAGAGCAATTCTCAGAGACACTGAGAACAAGCTCCACAATTCCCTCCTGGCACTTTCCCTGTAGGAGATACCGCAAGACGTTTCTGTACATTGGGCACAGCGCTCTGCACGGTGTTAGCAGAGACTTTCCCGGGACAGTGAAACCCTATGTCAGAGACACTGAGAAGAAGCCCCAATGTTCCCTCCAGGCACTTTCAGTGTGGGTGCCTTCTCCACGTAGTTCCTGGTTTCACTGCGGCTCTGAAGAGAATGTTAGCAAAGAGGTAACCGGGACAGTGAAAACAGTACTCAAAGACGGGGAGAGCAAGCTCTCTCTTGGCACTTTGGATGTGGGACATACAGCGAGATGTTTGCTGCTTTTGCGTTTGGCTGTTGGGAGATTTACAGCACAAAGATATCTAGTTGATTTGAAGCAGTTCCGAGAAAGTCTAAACATAATCCCCACTTCTCCCTCCTGGCACTTTCCATGTGGGAGATCTAGCAGGATGTATATTGGTTTTGAGGACAACTCAATGGAGAGTGTAGGGAGAAAAGGTCCTGGCTCCTTGAATGCCGTTTCTGGAGACACTGCGATCAATGTGGGAGATATGTCAAGATGTGTGTTTGTTTTGAGGACGTCTCTCTGGAGAGTCTTAGCAAAGAGGTCACACAGATAATCAGAGCAATTCTCAGAGACACTGAGAACAAGCTCCAAAATTCCCTCCTGGCACTTTCCCTGTAGGAGATACCGCAAGACGTTTCTGTACATTGGGCACAGCGCTCTGCACGGTGTTAGCAGAGACTTTCCCGCGACAGTGAAACCCTATGTCAGAGACACTGAGAAGAAGCCCCAATGTTCCCTCCAGGCACTTTCAGTGTGGGTGCCTTCTCCACGTGGTTCCTGGTTTCACTGCGGCTCTGAAGAGAATGTTAGCAAAGAGGTAACCGGGACAGTGAAAACAGTACTCAAAGACAGGGAGAGCAAGCTCTCTCTTGGCACTTTGGATGTGGGACATACAGCGAGATGTTTGCTGCTTTTGCGTTTGGCTGTTGGGAGATTTACAGCACAAAGATATCTAGTTGATTTGAAGCAGTTCCGAGAAAGTCTAAACATAATCCCCACTTCTCCCTCCTGGCACTTTCCATGTGGGAGATCTAGCAGGATGTATATTGGTTTTGAGGACAACTCAATGGACAGTGTAGGGAGAAAAGGTCCTGGCTCCTTGAATGCCGTTTCTGGAGACACTGCGATCAATGTGGGAGATATGTCAAGATGTGTGTTTGTTTTGAGGACGTCTCTCTGGAGAGTCTTAGCAAAGAGGTCACACAGATAATCAGAGCAATTCTCAGAGACACTGAGAACAAGCTCGACAATTCCCTCCTGGCACTTTCCCTGTAGGAGATACCGCAAGACGTTTCTGTACATTGGGCACAGCGCTCTGCACGGTGTTAGCAGAGACTTTCCCGCGACAGTGAAACCCTATGTCAGAGACACTGAGAAGAAGCCCCAATGTTCCCTCCAGGCACTTTCAGTGTGGGTGCCTTCTCCACGTAGTTCCTGGTTTCACTGCGGCTCTGAAGAGAATGTTAGCAAAGAGGTAACCGGGACAGTGAAAACAGTACTCAAAGACGGGGAGAGCAAGCTCTCTCTTGGCACTTTGGATGTGGGACATACAGCGAGATGTTTGCTGCTTTTGCGTTTGGCTGTTGGGAGATTTACAGCACAAAGATATCTAGTTGATTTGAAGCAGTTGCGAGAAAGTCTAAACATAATCCCCACTTCTCCCTCCTGGCACTTTCCATGTGGGAGATCTAGCAGGATGTATATTGGTTTTGAGGACAACTCAATGGAGAGTGTAGGGAGAAAAGGTCCTGGCTCCTTGAATGCCGTTTCTGGAGACACTGCGATCAATGTGGGAGATATGTCAAGATGTGTGTTTGTTTTGAGGACGTCTCTCTGGAGAGTCTTAGCAAAGAGGTCACACAGATAATCAGAGCAATTCTCAGAGACACTGAGAACAAGCTCGACAATTCCCTCCTGGCACTTTCCCTGTAGGAGATACCGCAAGACGTTTCTGTACATTGGGCACAGCGCTCTGCACGGTGTTAGCAGAGACTTTCCCGGGACAGTGAAACCCTATGTCAGAGACACTGAGAAGAAGCCCCAATGTTCCCTCCAGGCACTTTCAGTGTGGGTGCCTTCTCCACGTGGTTCCTGGTTTCACTGCGGCTCTGAAGAGAATGTTAGCAAAGAGGTAACCGGGACAGTGAAAACAGTACTCAAAGACAGGGAGAGCAAGCTCTCTCTTGGCACTTTGGATGTGGGACATACAGCGAGATGTTTGCTGCTTTTGCGTTTGGCTGTTGGGAGATTTACAGCACAAAGATATCTAGTTGATTTGAAGCAGTTCCGAGAAAGTCTAAACATAATCCCCACTTCTCCCTCCTGGCACTTTCCATGTGGGAGATATAGCAGGATGTATATTGGTTTTGAGGACAACTCAATGGAGAGTGTAGGGAGAAAAGGTCCTGGCTCCTTGAATGCCGTTTCTGGAGACACTGCGATCAATGTGGGAGATATGTCAAGATGTGTGTTTGTTTTGAGGACGTCTCTCTGGAGAGTCTTAGCAAAGAGGTCACAGGGATAATCAGAGCAATTCTCAGAGACACTGAGAACAAGCTCGACAATTCCCTCCTGGCACTTTCCCTGTAGGAGATACCGCAAGACGTTTCTGTACATTGGGCACAGCGCTCTGCACGGTGTTAGCAGAGACTTTCCCGGGACAGTGAAACCCTATGTCAGAGACACTGAGAAGAAGCCCCAATGTTCCCTCCAGGCACTTTCAGTGTGGGTGCCTTCTCCACGTGGTTCCTGGTTTCACTGCGGCTCTGAAGAGAATGTTAGCAAAGAGGTAACCGGGACAGTGAAAACAGTACTCAAAGACAGGGAGAGCAAGCTCTCTCTTGGCACTTTGGATGTGGGACATACAGCGAGATGTTTGCTGCTTTTGCGTTTGGCTGTTGGGAGATTTACAGCACAAAGATATCTAGTTGATTTGAAGCAGTTCCGAGAAAGTCTAAACATAATCGCCACTTCTCCCTCCTGGCACTTTCCATGTGGGAGATATAGCAGGATGTATATTGGTTTTGAGGACAACTCAATGGAGAGTGTAGGGAGAAAAGGTCCTGGCTCCTTGAATGCCGTTTCTGGAGACACTGCGATCAATGTGGGAGATATGTCAAGATGTGTGTTTGTTTTGAGGACGTCTCTCTGGAGAGTCTTAGCAAAGAGGTCACACAGATAATCAGAGCAATTCTCAGAGACACTGAGAACAAGCTCGACAATTCCCTCCTGGCACTTTCCCTGTAGGAGATACCGCAAGACGTTTCTGTACATTGGGCACAGCGCTCTGCACGGTGTTAGCAGAGACTTTCCCGGGACAGTGAAACCCTATGTCAGAGACACTGAGAAGAAGCCCCAATGTTCCCTCCAGGCACTTTCAGTGTGGGTGCCTTCTCCACGTAGTTCCTGGTTTCACTGCGGCTCTGAAGAGAATGTTAGCAAAGAGGTAACCGGGACAGTGAAAACAGTACTCAAAGACGGGGAGAGCAAGCTCTCTCTTGGCACTTTGGATGTGGGACATACAGCGAGATGTTTGCTGCTTTTGCGTTTGGCTGTTGGGAGATTTACAGCACAAAGATATCTAGTTGATTTGAAGCAGTTCCGAGAAAGTCTAAACATAATCCCCACTTCTCCCTCCTGGCACTTTCCATGTGGGAGATCTAGCAGGATGTATATTGGTTTTGAGGACAACTCAATGGAGAGTGTAGGGAGAAAAGGTCCTGGCTCCTTGAATGCCGTTTCTGGAGACACTGCGATCAATGTGGGAGATATGTCAAGATGTGTGTTTGTTTTGAGGACGTCTCTCTGGAGAGTCTTAGCAAAGAGGTCACACAGATAATCAGAGCAATTCTCAGAGACACTGAGAACAAGCTCCACAATTCCCTCCTGGCACTTTCCCTGTAGGAGATACCGCAAGACGTTTCTGTACATTGGGCACAGCGCTCTGCACGGTGTTAGCAGAGACTTTCCCGCGACAGTGAAACCCTATGTCAGAGACACTGAGAAGAAGCCCCAATGTTCCCTCCAGGCACTTTCAGTGTGGGTGCCTTCTCCACGTAGTTCCTGGTTTCACTGCGGCTCTGAAGAGAATGTTAGCAAAGAGGTAACCGGGACAGTGAAAACAGTACTCAAAGACGGGGAGAGCAAGCTCTCTCTTGGCACTTTGGATGTGGGACATACAGCGAGATGTTTGCTGCTTTTGCGTTTGGCTGTTGGTAGATTTACAGCACAAAGATATCTAGTTGATTTGAAGCAGTTCCGAGAAAGTCTAAACATAATCCCCACTTCTCCCTCCTGGCACTTTCCATGTGGGAGATATAGCAGGATGTATATTGGTTTTGAGGACAACTCAATGGACAGTGTAGGGAGAAAAGGTCCTGGCTCCTTGAATGCCGTTTCTGGAGACACTGCGATCAATGTGGGAGATATGTCAAGATGTGTGTTTGTTTTGAGGACGTCTCTCTGGAGAGTCTTAGCAAAGAGGTCACACAGATAATCAGAGCAATTCTCAGAGACACTGAGAACAAGCTCCACAATTCCCTCCTGGCACTTTCCCTGTAGGAGATACCGCAAGACGTTTCTGTACATTGGGCACAGCGCTCTGCACGGTGTTAGCAGAGACTTTCCCGTGACAGTGAAACCCTATGTCAGAGACACTGAGAAGAAGCCCCAATGTTCCCTCCAGGCACTTTCAGTGTGGGTGCCTTCTCCACGTGGTTCCTGGTTTCACTGCGGCTCTGAAGAGAATGTTAGCAAAGAGGTAACCGGGACAGTGAAAACAGTACTCAAAGACGGGGAGAGCAAGCTCTCTCTTGGCACTTTGGATGTGGGACATACAGCGAGATGTTTGCTGCTTTTGCGTTTGGCTGTTGGGAGATTTACAGCACAAAGATATCTAGTTGATTTGAAGCAGTTCCGAGAAAGTCTAAACATAATCCCCACTTCTCCCTCCTGGCACTTTCCATGTGGGAGATATAGCAGGATGTATATTGGTTTTGAGGACAACTCAATGGAGAGTGTAGGGAGAAAAGGTCCTGGCTCCTTGAATGCCGTTTCTGGAGACACTGCGATCAATGTGGGAGATATGTCAAGATGTGTGTTTGTTTTGAGGACGTCTCTCTGGAGAGTCTTAGCAAAGAGGTCACACAGATAATCAGAGCAATTCTCAGAGACACTGAGAACAAGCTCCACAATTCCCTCCTGGCACTTTCCCTGTAGGAGATACCGCAAGACGTTTCTGTACATTGGGCACAGCGCTCTGCACGGTGTTAGCAGAGACTTTCCCGCGACAGTGAAACCCTATGTCAGAGACACTGAGAAGAAGCCCCAATGTTCCCTCCAGGCACTTTCAGTGTGGGTGCCTTCTCCACGTGGTTCCTGGTTTCACTGCGGCTCTGAAGAGAATGTTAGCAAAGAGGTAACCGGGACAGTGAAAACAGTACTCAAAGACAGGGAGAGCAAGCTCTCTCTTGGCACTTTGGATGTGGGACATACAGCGAGATGTTTGCTGCTTTTGCGTTTGGCTGTTGGGAGATTTACAGCACAAAGATATCTAGTTGATTTGAAGCAGTTCCGAGAAAGTCTAAACATAATCCCCACTTCTCCCTCCTGGCACTTTCCATGTGGGAGATATAGCAGGATGTATATTGGTTTTGAGGACAACTCAATGGACAGTGTAGGGAGAAAAGGTCCTGGCTCCTTGAATGCCGTTTCTGGAGACACTGCGATCAATGTGGGAGATATGTCAAGATGTGTGTTTGTTTTGAGGACGTCTCTCTGGAGAGTCTTAGCAAAGAGGTCACACAGATAATCAGAGCAATTCTCAGAGACACTGAGAACAAGCTCCACAATTCCCTCCTGGCACTTTCCCTGTAGGAGATACCGCAAGACGTTTCTGTACATTGGGCACAGCGCTCTGCACGGTGTTAGCAGAGACTTTCCCGCGACAGTGAAACCCTATGTCAGAGACACTGAGAAGAAGCCCCAATGTTCCCTCCAGGCACTTTCAGTGTGGGTGCCTTCGCCACGTGGTTCCTGGTTTCACTGCGGCTCTGAAGAGAATGTTAGCAAAGAGGTAACCGGGACAGTGAAAACAGTACTCAAAGACGGGGAGAGCAAGCTCTCTCTTGGCACTTTGGATGTGGGACATACAGCGAGATGTTTGCTGCTTTTGCGTTTGGCTGTTGGGAGATTTACAGCACAAAGATATCTAGTTGATTTGAAGCAGTTCCGAGAAAGTCTAAACATAATCCCCACTTCTCCCTCCTGGCACTTTCCATGTGGGAGATATAGCAGGATGTATATTGGTTTTGAGGACAACTCAATGGAGAGTGTAGGGAGAAAAGGTCCTGGCTCCTTGAATGCCGTTTCTGGAGACACTGCGATCAATGTGGGAGATATGTCAAGATGTGTGTTTGTTTTGAGGACGTCTCTCTGGAGAGTCTTAGCAAAGAGGTCACACAGATAATCAGAGCAATTCTCAGAGACACTGAGAACAAGCTCCACAATTCCCTCCTGGCACTTTCCCTGTAGGAGATACCGCAAGACGTTTCTGTACATTGGGCACAGCGCTCTGCACGGTGTTAGCAGAGACTTTCCCGCGACAGTGAAACCCTATGTCAGAGACACTGAGAAGAAGCCCCAATGTTCCCTCCAGGCACTTTCAGTGTGGGTGCCTTCTCCACGTAGTTCCTGGTTTCACTGCGGCTCTGAAGAGAATGTTAGCAAAGAGGTAACCGGGACAGTGAAAACAGTACTCAAAGACGGGGAGAGCAAGCTCTCTCTTGGCACTTTGGATGTGGGACATACAGCGAGATGTTTGCTGCTTTTGCGTTTGGCTGTTGGGAGATTTACAGCACAAAGATATCTAGTTGATTTGAAGCAGTTCCGAGAAAGTCTAAACATAATCCCCACTTCTCCCTCCTGGCACTTTCCATGTGGGAGATCTAGCAGGATGTATATTGGTTTTGAGGACAACTCAATGGAGAGTGTAGGGAGAAAAGTTCCTGGCTCCTTGAATGCCGTTTCTGGAGACACTGCGATCAATGTGGGAGATATGTCAAGATGTGTGTTTGTTTTGAGGACGTCTCTCTGGAGAGTCTTAGCAAAGAGGTCACACAGATAATCAGAGCAATTCTCAGAGACACTGAGAACAAGCTCGACAATTCCCTCCTGGCACTTTCCCTGTAGGAGATACCGCAAGACGTTTCTGTACATTGGGCACAGCGCTCTGCACGGTGTTAGCAGAGACTTTCCCGCGACAGTGAAACCCTATGTCAGAGACACTGAGAAGAAGCCCCAATGTTCCCTCCAGGCACTTTCAGTGTGGGTGCCTTCTCCACGTGGTTCCTGGTTTCACTGCGGCTCTGAAGAGAATGTTAGCAAAGAGGTAACCGGGACAGTGAAAACAGTACTCAAAGACAGGGAGAGCAAGCTCTCTCTTGGCACTTTGGATGTGGGACATACAGCGAGATGTTTGCTGCTTTTGCGTTTGGCTGTTGGGAGATTTACAGCACAAAGATATCTAGTTGATTTGAAGCAGTTCCGAGAAAGTCTAAACATAATCCCCACTTCTCCCTCCTGGCACTTTCCATGTGGGAGATCTAGCAGGATGTATATTGGTTTTGAGGACAACTCAATGGAGAGTGTAGGGAGAAAAGTTCCTGGCTCCTTGAATGCCGTTTCTGGAGACACTGCGATCAATGTGGGAGATATGTCAAGATGTGTGTTTGTTTTGAGGACGTCTCTCTGGAGAGTCTTAGCAAAGAGGTCACACAGATAATCAGAGCAATTCTCAGAGACACTGAGAACAAGCTCGACAATTCCCTCCTGGCACTTTCCCTGTAGGAGATACCGCAAGACGTTTCTGTACATTGGGCACAGCGCTCTGCACGGTGTTAGCAGAGACTTTCCCGCGACAGTGAAACCCTATGTCAGAGACACTGAGAAGAAGCCCCAATGTTCCCTCCAGGCACTTTCAGTGTGGGTGCCTTCTCCACGTGGTTCCTGGTTTCACTGCGGCTCTGAAGAGAATGTTAGCAAAGAGGTAACCGGGACAGTGAAAACAGTACTCAAAGACAGGGAGAGCAAGCTCTCTCTTGGCACTTTGGATGTGGGACATACAGCGAGATGTTTGCTGCTTTTGCGTTTGGCTGTTGGTAGATTTACAGCACAAAGATATCTAGTTGATTTGAAGCAGTTCCGAGAAAGTCTAAACATAATCCCCACTTCTCCCTCCTGGCACTTTCCATGTGGGAGATCTAGCAGGATGTATATTGGTTTTGAGGACAACTCAATGGACAGTGTAGGGAGAAAAGGTCCTGGCTCCTTGAATGCCGTTTCTGGAGACACTGCGATCAATGTGGGAGATATGTCAAGATGTGTGTTTGTTTTGAGGACGTCTCTCTGGAGAGTCTTAGCAAAGAGGTCACACAGATAATCAGAGCAATTCTCAGAGACACTGAGAACAAGCTCCACAATTCCCTCCTGGCACTTTCCCTGTAGGAGATACCGCAAGACGTTTCTGTACATTGGGCACAGCGCTCTGCACGGTGTTAGCAGAGACTTTCCCGTGACAGTGAAACCCTATGTCAGAGACACTGAGAAGAAGCCCCAATGTTCCCTCCAGGCACTTTCAGTGTGGGTGCCTTCTCCACGTGGTTCCTGGTTTCACTGCGGCTCTGAAGAGAATGTTAGCAAAGAGGTAACCGGGACAGTGAAAACAGTACTCAAAGACGGGGAGAGCAAGCTCTCTCTTGGCACTTTGGATGTGGGACATACAGCGAGATGTTTGCTGCTTTTGCGTTTGGCTGTTGGGAGATTTACAGCACAAAGATATCTAGTTGATTTGAAGCAGTTCCGAGAAAGTCTAAACATAATCCCCACTTCTCCCTCCTGGCACTTTCCATGTGGGAGATATAGCAGGATGTATATTGGTTTTGAGGACAACTCAATGGAGAGTGTAGGGAGAAAAGGTCCTGGCTCCTTGAATGCCGTTTCTGGAGACACTGCGATCAATGTGGGAGATATGTCAAGATGTGTGTTTGTTTTGAGGACGTCTCTCTGGAGAGTCTTAGCAAAGAGGTCACACAGATAATCAGAGCAATTCTCAGAGACACTGAGAACAAGCTCCACAATTCCCTCCTGGCACTTTCCCTGTAGGAGATACCGCAAGACGTTTCTGTACATTGGGCACAGCGCTCTGCACGGTGTTAGCAGAGACTTTCCCGCGACAGTGAAACCCTATGTCAGAGACACTGAGAAGAAGCCCCAATGTTCCCTCCAGGCACTTTCAGTGTGGGTGCCTTCTCCACGTGGTTCCTGGTTTCACTGCGGCTCTGAAGAGAATGTTAGCAAAGAGGTAACCGGGACAGTGAAAACAGTACTCAAAGACAGGGAGAGCAAGCTCTCTCTTGGCACTTTGGATGTGGGACATACAGCGAGATGTTTGCTGCTTTTGCGTTTGGCTGTTGGGAGATTTACAGCACAAAGATATCTAGTTGATTTGAAGCAGTTCCGAGAAAGTCTAAACATAATCCCCACTTCTCCCTCCTGGCACTTTCCATGTGGGAGATATAGCAGGATGTATATTGGTTTTGAGGACAACTCAATGGACAGTGTAGGGAGAAAAGGTCCTGGCTCCTTGAATGCCGTTTCTGGAGACACTGCGATCAATGTGGGAGATATGTCAAGATGTGTGTTTGTTTTGAGGACGTCTCTCTGGAGAGTCTTAGCAAAGAGGTCACACAGATAATCAGAGCAATTCTCAGAGACACTGAGAACAAGCTCCACAATTCCCTCCTGGCACTTTCCCTGTAGGAGATACCGCAAGATGTTTCTGTACATTGGGCACAGCGCTCTGCACGGTGTTAGCAGAGACTTTCCCGCGACAGTGAAACCCTATGTCAGAGACACTGAGAAGAAGCCCCAATGTTCCCTCCAGGCACTTTCAGTGTGGGTGCCTTCGCCACGTGGTTCCTGGTTTCACTGCGGCTCTGAAGAGAATGTTAGCAAAGAGGTAACCGGGACAGTGAAAACAGTACTCAAAGACGGGGAGAGCAAGCTCTCTCTTGGCACTTTGGATGTGGGACATACAGCGAGATGTTTGCTGCTTTTGCGTTTGGCTGTTGGGAGATTTACAGCACAAAGATATCTAGTTGATTTGAAGCAGTTCCGAGAAAGTCTAAACATAATCCCCACTTCTCCCTCCTGGCACTTTCCATGTGGGAGATATAGCAGGATGTATATTGGTTTTGAGGACAACTCAATGGAGAGTGTAGGGAGAAAAGGTCCTGGCTCCTTGAATGCCGTTTCTGGAGACACTGCGATCAATGTGGGAGATATGTCAAGATGTGTGTTTGTTTTGAGGACGTCTCTCTGGAGAGTCTTAGCAAAGAGGTCACACAGATAATCAGAGCAATTCTCAGAGACACTGAGAACAAGCTCCACAATTCCCTCCTGGCACTTTCCCTGTAGGAGATACCGCAAGACGTTTCTGTACATTGGGCACAGCGCTCTGCACGGTGTTAGCAGAGACTTTCCCGGGACAGTGAAACCCTATGTCAGAGACACTGAGAAGAAGCCCCAATGTTCCCTCCAGGCACTTTCAGTGTGGGTGCCTTCTCCACGTAGTTCCTGGTTTCACTGCGGCTCTGAAGAGAATGTTAGCAAAGAGGTAACCGGGACAGTGAAAACAGTACTCAAAGACGGGGAGAGCAAGCTCTCTCTTGGCACTTTGGATGTGGGACATACAGCGAGATGTTTGCTGCTTTTGCATTTGGCTGTTGGGAGATTTACAGCACAAAGATATCTAGTTGATTTGAAGCAGTTCCGAGAAAGTCTAAACATAATCCCCACTTCTCCCTCCTGGCACTTTCCATGTGGGAGATCTAGCAGGATGTATATTGGTTTTGAGGACAACTCAATGGAGAGTGTAGGGAGAAAAGGTCCTGGCTCCTTGAATGCCGTTTCTGGAGACACTGCGATCAATGTGGGAGATATGTCAAGATGTGTGTTTGTTTTGAGGACGTCTCTCTGGAGAGTCTTAGCAAAGAGGTCACACAGATAATCAGAGCAATTCTCAGAGACACTGAGAACAAGCTCGACAATTCCCTCCTGGCACTTTCCCTGTAGGAGATACCGCAAGACGTTTCTGTACATTGGGCACAGCGCTCTGCACGGTGTTAGCAGAGACTTTCCCGCGACAGTGAAACCCTATGTCAGAGACACTGAGAAGAAGCCCCAATGTTCCCTCCAGGCACTTTCAGTGTGGGTGCCTTCTCCACGTGGTTCCTGGTTTCACTGCGGCTCTGAAGAGAATGTTAGCAAAGAGGTAACCGGGACAGTGAAAACAGTACTCAAAGACGGGGAGAGCAAGCTCTCTCTTGGCACTTTGGATGTGGGACATACAGCGAGATGTTTGCTGCTTTTGCGTTTGGCTGTTGGGAGATTTACAGCACAAAGATATCTAGTTGATTTGAAGCAGTTCCGAGAAAGTCTAAACATAATCCCCACTTCTCCCTCCTGGCACTTTCCATGTGGGAGATCTAGCAGGATGTATATTGGTTTTGAGGACAACTCAATGGAGAGTGTAGGGAGAAAAGGTCCTGGCTCCTTGAATGCCGTTTCTGGAGACACTGCGATCAATGTGGGAGATATGTCAAGATGTGTGTTTGTTTTGAGGACGTCTCTCTGGAGAGTCTTAGCAAAGAGGTCACACAGATAATCAGAGCAATTCTCAGAGACACTGAGAACAAGCTCCACAATTCCCTCCTGGCACTTTCCCTGTAGGAGATACCGCAAGACGTTTCTGTACATTGGGCACAGCGCTCTGCACGGTGTTAGCAGAGACTTTCCCGGGACAGTGAAACCCTATGTCAGAGACACTGAGAAGAAGCCCCAATGTTCCCTCCAGGCACTTTCAGTGTGGGTGCCTTCTCCACGTGGTTCCTGGTTTCACTGCGGCTCTGAAGAGAATGTTAGCAAAGAGGTAACCGGGACAGTGAAAACAGTACTCAAAGACAGGGAGAGCAAGCTCTCTCTTGGCACTTTGGATGTGGGACATACAGCGAGATGTTTGCTGCTTTTGCGTTTGGCTGTTGGGGAGATTTACAGCACAAAGATATCTAGTTGATTTGAAGCAGTTCCGAGAAAGTCTAAACATAATCCCCACTTCTCCCTCCTGGCACTTTCCATGTGGGAGATCTAGCAGGATGTATATTGGTTTTGAGGACAACTCAATGGAGAGTGTAGGGAGAAAAGGTCCTGGCTCCTTGAATGCCGTTTCTGGAGACACTGCGATCAATGTGGGAGATATGTCAAGATGTGTGTTTGTTTTGAGGACGTCTCTCTGGAGAGTCTTAGCAAAGAGGTCACACAGATAATCAGAGCAATTCTCAGAGACACTGAGAACAAGCTCCACAATTCCCTCCTGGCACTTTCCCTGTAGGAGATACCGCAAGACGTTTCTGTACATTGGGCACAGCGCTCTGCACGGTGTTAGCAGAGACTTTCCCGCGACAGTGAAACCCTATGTCAGAGACACTGAGAAGAAGCCCCAATGTTCCCTCCAGGCACTTTCAGTGTGGGTGCCTTCTCCACGTGGTTCCTGGTTTCACTGCGGCTCTGAAGAGAATGTTAGCAAAGAGGTAACCGGGACAGTGAAAACAGTACTCAAAGACGGGGAGAGCAAGCTCTCTCTTGGCACTTTGGATGTGGGACATACAGCGAGATGTTTGCTGCTTTTGCGTTTGGCTGTTGGGAGATTTACAGCACAAAGATATCTAGTTGATTTGAAGCAGTTCCGAGAAAGTCTAAACATAATCCCCACTTCTCCCTCCTGGCACTTTCCATGTGGGAGATCTAGCAGGATGTATATTGGTTTTGAGGACAACTCAATGGAGAGTGTAGGGAGAAAAGGTCCTGGCTCCTTGAATGCCGTTTCTGGAGACACTGCGATCAATGTGGGAGATATGTCAAGATGTGTGTTTGTTTTGAGGACGTCTCTCTGGAGAGTCTTAGCAAAGAGGTCACACAGATAATCAGAGCAATTCTCAGAGACACTGAGAACAAGCTCGACAATTCCCTCCTGGCACTTTCCCTGTAGGAGATACCGCAAGACGTTTCTGTACATTGGGCACAGCGCTCTGCACGGTGTTAGCAGAGACTTTCCCGCGACAGTGAAACCCTATGTCAGAGACACTGAGAAGAAGCCCCAATGTTCCCTCCAGGCACTTTCAGTGTGGGTGCCTTCTCCACGTGGTTCCTGGTTTCACTGCGGCTCTGAAGAGAATGTTAGCAAAGAGGTAACCGGGACAGTGAAAACAGTACTCAAAGACGGGGAGAGCAAGCTCTCTCTTGGCACTTTGGATGTGGGACATACAGCGAGATGTTTGCTGCTTTTGCGTTTGGCTGTTGGGAGATTTACAGCACAAAGATATCTAGTTGATTTGAAGCAGTTCCGAGAAAGTCTAAACATAATCCCCACTTCTCCCTCCTGGCACTTTCCATGTGGGAGATCTAGCAGGATGTATATTGGTTTTGAGGACAACTCAATGGAGAGTGTAGGGAGAAAAGGTCCTGGCTCCTTGAATGCCGTTTCTGGAGACACTGCGATCAATGTGGGAGATATGTCAAGATGTGTGTTTGTTTTGAGGACGTCTCTCTGGAGAGTCTTAGCAAAGAGGTCACACAGATAATCAGAGCAATTCTCAGAGACACTGAGAACAAGCTCCACAATTCCCTCCTGGCACTTTCCCTGTAGGAGATACCGCAAGACGTTTCTGTACATTGGGCACAGCGCTCTGCACGGTGTTAGCAGAGACTTTCCCGGGACAGTGAAACCCTATGTCAGAGACACTGAGAAGAAGCCCCAATGTTCCCTCCAGGCACTTTCAGTGTGGGTGCCTTCTCCACGTGGTTCCTGGTTTCACTGCGGCTCTGAAGAGAATGTTAGCAAAGAGGTAACCGGGACAGTGAAAACAGTACTCAAAGACAGGGAGAGCAAGCTCTCTCTTGGCACTTTGGATGTGGGACATACAGCGAGATGTTTGCTGCTTTTGCGTTTGGCTGTTGGGAGATTTACAGCACAAAGATATCTAGTTGATTTGAAGCAGTTCCGAGAAAGTCTAAACATAATCCCCACTTCTCCCTCCTGGCACTTTCCATGTGGGAGATATAGCAGGATGTATATTGGTTTTGAGGACAACTCAATGGAGAGTGTAGGGAGAAAAGGTCCTGGCTCCTTGAATGCCGTTTCTGGAGACACTGCGATCAATGTGGGAGATATGTCAAGATGTGTGTTTGTTTTGAGGACGTCTCTCTGGAGAGTCTTAGCAAAGAGGTCACACAGATAATCAGAGCAATTCTCAGAGACACTGAGAACAAGCTCCACAATTCCCTCCTGGCACTTTCCCTGTAGGAGATACCGCAAGACGTTTCTGTACATTGGGCACAGCGCTCTGCACGGTGTTAGCAGAGACTTTCCCGCGACAGTGAAACCCTATGTCAGAGACACTGAGAAGAAGCCCCAATGTTCCCTCCAGGCACTTTCAGTGTGGGTGCCTTCTCCACGTGGTTCCTGGTTTCACTGCGGCTCTGAAGAGAATGTTAGCAAAGAGGTAACCGGGACAGTGAAAACAGTACTCAAAGACGGGGAGAGCAAGCTCTCTCTTGGCACTTTGGATGTGGGACATACAGCGAGATGTTTGCTGCTTTTGCGTTTGGCTGTTGGGAGATTTACAGCACAAAGATATCTAGTTGATTTGAAGCAGTTCCGAGAAAGTCTAAACATAATCCCCACTTCTCCCTCCTGGCACTTTCCATGTGGGAGATATAGCAGGATGTATATTGGTTTTGAGGACAACTCAATGGAGAGTGTAGGGAGAAAAGGTCCTGGCTCCTTGAATGCCGTTTCTGGAGACACTGCGATCAATGTGGGAGATATGTCAAGATGTGTGTTTGTTTTGAGGACGTCTCTCTGGAGAGTCTTAGCAAAGAGGTCACACAGATAATCAGAGCAATTCTCAGAGACACTGAGAACAAGCTCCACAATTCCCTCCTGGCACTTTCCCTGTAGGAGATACCGCAAGACGTTTCTGTACATTGGGCACAGCGCTCTGCACGGTGTTAGCAGAGACTTTCCCGCGACAGTGAAACCCTATGTCAGAGACACTGAGAAGAAGCCCCAATGTTCCCTCCAGGCACTTTCAGTGTGGGTGCCTTCTCCACGTAGTTCCTGGTTTCACTGCGGCTCTGAAGAGAATGTTAGCAAAGAGGTAACCGGGACAGTGAAAACAGTACTCAAAGACGGGGAGAGCAAGCTCTCTCTTGGCACTTTGGATGTGGGACATACAGCGAGATGTTTGCTGCTTTTGCGTTTGGCTGTTGGGAGATTTACAGCACAAAGATATCTAGTTGATTTGAAGCAGTTCCGAGAAAGTCTAAACATAATCCCCACTTCTCCCTCCTGGCACTTTCCATGTGGGAGATCTAGCAGGATGTATATTGGTTTTGAGGACAACTCAATGGAGAGTGTAGGGAGAAAAGGTCCTGGCTCCTTGAATGCCGTTTCTGGAGACACTGCGATCAATGTGGGAGATATGTCAAGATGTGTGTTTGTTTTGAGGACGTCTCTCTGGAGAGTCTTAGCAAAGAGGTCACACAGATAATCAGAGCAATTCTCAGAGACACTGAGAACAAGCTCGACAATTCCCTCCTGGCACTTTCCCTGTAGGAGATACCGCAAGACGTTTCTGTACATTGGGCACAGCGCTCTGCACGGTGTTAGCAGAGACTTTCCCGCGACAGTGAAACCCTATGTCAGAGACACTGAGAAGAAGCCCCAATGTTCCCTCCAGGCACTTTCAGTGTGGGTGCCTTCTCCACGTGGTTCCTGGTTTCACTGCGGCTCTGAAGAGAATGTTAGCAAAGAGGTAACCGGGACAGTGAAAACAGTACTCAAAGACAGGGAGAGCAAGCTCTCTCTTGGCACTTTGGATGTGGGACATACAGCGAGATGTTTGCTGCTTTTGCGTTTGGCTGTTGGGAGATTTACAGCACAAAGATATCTAGTTGATTTGAAGCAGTTCCGAGAAAGTCTAAACATAATCCCCACTTCTCCCTCCTGGCACTTTCCATGTGGGAGATCTAGCAGGATGTATATTGGTTTTGAGGACAACTCAATGGAGAGTGTAGGGAGAAAAGGTCCTGGCTCCTTGAATGCCGTTTCTGGAGACACTGCGATCAATGTGGGAGATATGTCAAGATGTGTGTTTGTTTTGAGGACGTCTCTCTGGAGAGTCTTAGCAAAGAGGTCACACAGATAATCAGAGCAATTCTCAGAGACACTGAGAACAAGCTCGACAATTCCCTCCTGGCACTTTCCCTGTAGGAGATACCGCAAGACGTTTCTGTACATTGGGCACAGCGCTCTGCACGGTGTTAGCAGAGACTTTCCCGCGACAGTGAAACCCTATGTCAGAGACACTGAGAAGAAGCCCCAATGTTCCCTCCAGGCACTTTCAGTGTGGGTGCCTTCTCCACGTGGTTCCTGGTTTCACTGCGGCTCTGAAGAGAATGTTAGCAAAGAGGTAACCGGGACAGTGAAAACAGTACTCAAAGACGGGGAGAGCAAGCTCTCTCTTGGCACTTTGGATGTGGGACATACAGCGAGATGTTTGCTGCTTTTGCGTTTGGCTGTTGGGAGATTTACAGCACAAAGATATCTAGTTGATTTGAAGCAGTTGCGAGAAAGTCTAAACATAATCCCCACTTCTCCCTCCTGGCACTTTCCATGTGGGAGATCTAGCAGGATGTATATTGGTTTTGAGGACAACTCAATGGAGAGTGTAGGGAGAAAAGGTCCTGGCTCCTTGAATGCTGTTTCTGGAGACACTGCGATCAATGTGGGAGATATGTCAAGATGTGTGTTTGTTTTGAGGACGTCTCTCTGGAGAGTCTTAGCAAAGAGGTCACACAGATAATCAGAGCAATTCTCAGAGACACTGAGAACAAGCTCCACAATTCCCTCCTGGCACTTTCCCTGTAGGAGATACCGCAAGACGTTTCTGTACATTGGGCACAGCGCTCTGCACGGTGTTAGCAGAGACTTTCCCGCGACAGTGAAACCCTATGTCAGAGACACTGAGAAGAAGCCCCAATGTTCCCTCCAGGCACTTTCAGTGTGGGTGCCTTCTCCACGTAGTTCCTGGTTTCACTGCGGCTCTGAAGAGAATGTTAGCAAAGAGGTAACCGGGACAGTGAAAACAGTACTCAAAGACGGGGAGAGCAAGCTCTCTCTTGGCACTTTGGATGTGGGACATACAGCGAGATGTTTGCTGCTTTTGCGTTTGGCTGTTGGGAGATTTACAGCACAAAGATATCTAGTTGATTTGAAGCAGTTCCGAGAAAGTCTAAACATAATCCCCACTTCTCCCTCCTGGCACTTTCCATGTGGGAGATATAGCAGGATGTATATTGGTTTTGAGGACAACTCAATGGAGAGTGTAGGGAGAAAAGGTCCTGGCTCCTTGAATGCTGTTTCTGGAGACACTGCGATCAATGTGGGAGATATGTCAAGATGTGTGTTTGTTTTGAGGACGTCTCTCTGGAGAGTCTTAGCAAAGAGGTCACACAGATAATCAGAGCAATTCTCAGAGACACTGAGAACAAGCTCCACAATTCCCTCCTGGCACTTTCCCTGTAGGAGATACCGCAAGACGTTTCTGTACATTGGGCACAGCGCTCTGCACGGTGTTAGCAGAGACTTTCCCGCGACAGTGAAACCCTATGTCAGAGACACTGAGAAGAAGCCCCAATGTTCCCTCCAGGCACTTTCAGTGTGGGTGCCTTCTCCACGTAGTTCCTGGTTTCACTGCGGCTCTGAAGAGAATGTTAGCAAAGAGGTAACCGGGACAGTGAAAACAGTACTCAAAGACGGGGAGAGCAAGCTCTCTCTTGGCACTTTGGATGTGGGACATACAGCGAGATGTTTGCTGCTTTTGCGTTTGGCTGTTGGGAGATTTACAGCACAAAGATATCTAGTTGATTTGAAGCAGTTCCGAGAAAGTCTAAACATAATCGCCACTTCTCCCTCCTGGCACTTTCCATGTGGGAGATCTAGCAGGATGTATATTGGTTTTGAGGACAACTCAATGGAGAGTGTAGGGAGAAAAGGTCCTGGCTCCTTGAATGCCGTTTCTGGAGACACTGCGATCAATGTGGGAGATATGTCAAGATGTGTGTTTGTTTTGAGGACGTCTCTCTGGAGAGTCTTAGCAAAGAGGTCACACAGATAATCAGAGCAATTCTCAGAGACACTGAGAACAAGCTCCACAATTCCCTCCTGGCACTTTCCCTGTAGGAGATACCGCAAGACGTTTCTGTACATTGGGCACAGCGCTCTGCACGGTGTTAGCAGAGACTTTCCCGGGACAGTGAAACCCTATGTCAGAGACACTGAGAAGAAGCCCCAATGTTCCCTCCAGGCACTTTCAGTGTGGGTGCCTTCTCCACGTGGTTCCTGGTTTCACTGCGGCTCTGAAGAGAATGTTAGCAAAGAGGTAACCGGGACAGTGAAAACAGTACTCAAAGACAGGGAGAGCAAGCTCTCTCTTGGCACTTTGGATGTGGGACATGCAGCGAGATGTTTGCTGCTTTTGCGTTTGGCTGTTGGGAGATTTACAGCACAAAGATATCTAGTTGATTTGAAGCAGTTCCGAGAAAGTCTAAACATAATCCCCACTTCTCCCTCCTGGCACTTTCCATGTGGGAGATATAGCAGGATGTATATTGGTTTTGAGGACAACTCAATGGAGAGTGTAGGGAGAAAAGGTCCTGGCTCCTTGAATGCCGTTTCTGGAGACACTGCGATCAATGTGGGAGATATGTCAAGATGTGTGTTTGTTTTGAGGACGTCTCTCTGGAGAGTCTTAGCAAAGAGGTCACACAGATAATCAGAGCAATTCTCAGAGACACTGAGAACAAGCTCCACAATTCCCTCCTGGCACTTTCCCTGTAGGAGATACCGCAAGACGTTTCTGTACATTGGGCACAGCGCTCTGCACGGTGTTAGCAGAGACTTTCCCGGGACAGTGAAACCCTATGTCAGAGACACTGAGAAGAAGCCCCAATGTTCCCTCCAGGCACTTTCAGTGTGGGTGCCTTCTCCACGTGGTTCCTGGTTTCACTGCGGCTCTGAAGAGAATGTTAGCAAAGAGGTAACCGGGACAGTGAAAACAGTACTCAAAGACGGGGAGAGCAAGCTCTCTCTTGGCACTTTGGATGTGGGACATACAGCGAGATGTTTGCTGCTTTTGCGTTTGGCTGTTGGGAGATTTACAGCACAAAGATATCTAGTTGATTTGAAGCAGTTCCGAGAAAGTCTAAACATAATCCCCACTTCTCCCTCCTGGCACTTTCCATGTGGGAGATCTAGCAGGATGTATATTGGTTTTGAGGACAACTCAATGGACAGTGTAGGGAGAAAAGGTCCTGGCTCCTTGAATGCCGTTTCTGGAGACACTGCGATCAATGTGGGAGATATGTCAAGATGTGTGTTTGTTTTGAGGACGTCTCTCTGGAGAGTCTTAGCAAAGAGGTCACACAGATAATCAGAGCAATTCTCAGAGACACTGAGAACAAGCTCCACAATTCCCTCCTGGCACTTTCCCTGTAGGAGATACCGCAAGACGTTTCTGTACATTGGGCACAGCGCTCTGCACGGTGTTAGCAGAGACTTTCCCGGGACAGTGAAACCCTATGTCAGAGACACTGAGAAGAAGCCCCAATGTTCCCTCCAGGCACTTTCAGTGTGGGTGCCTTCTCCACGTGGTTCCTGGTTTCACTGCGGCTCTGAAGAGAATGTTAGCAAAGAGGTAACCGGGACAGTGAAAACAGTACTCAAAGACGGGGAGAGCAAGCTCTCTCTTGGCACTTTGGATGTGGGACATACAGCGAGATGTTTGCTGCTTTTGCGTTTGGCTGTTGGGAGATTTACAGCACAAAGATATCTAGTTGATTTGAAGCAGTTCCGAGAAAGTCTAAACATAATCCCCACTTCTCCCTCCTGGCACTTTCCATGTGGGAGATCTAGCAGGATGTATATTGGTTTTGAGGACAACTCAATGGAGAGTGTAGGGAGAAAAGGTCCTGGCTCCTTGAATGCCGTTTCTGGAGACACTGCGATCAATGTGGGAGATATGTCAAGATGTGTGTTTGTTTTGAGGACGTCTCTCTGGAGAGTCTTAGCAAAGAGGTCACACAGATAATCAGAGCAATTCTCAGAGACACTGAGAACAAGCTCCACAATTCCCTCCTGGCACTTTCCCTGTAGGAGATACCGCAAGACGTTTCTGTACATTGGGCACAGCGCTCTGCACGGTGTTAGCAGAGACTTTCCCGGGACAGTGAAACCCTATGTCAGAGACACTGAGAAGAAGCCCCAATGTTCCCTCCAGGCACTTTCAGTGTGGGTGCCTTCTCCACGTGGTTCCTGGTTTCACTGCGGCTCTGAAGAGAATGTTAGCAAAGAGGTAACCGGGACAGTGAAAACAGTACTCAAAGACAGGGAGAGCAAGCTCTCTCTTGGCACTTTGGATGTGGGACATACAGCGAGATGTTTGCTGCTTTTGCGTTTGGCTGTTGGGAGATTTACAGCACAAAGATATCTAGTTGATTTGAAGCAGTTCCGAGAAAGTCTAAACATAATCCCCACTTCTCCCTCCTGGCACTTTCCATGTGGGAGATATAGCAGGATGTATATTGGTTTTGAGGAGAACTCAATGGACAGTGTAGGGAGAAAAGGTCCTGGCTCCTTGAATGCCGTTTCTGGAGACACTGCGATCAATGTGGGAGATATGTCAAGATGTGTGTTTGTTTTGAGGACGTCTCTCTGGAGAGTCTTAGCAAAGAGGTCACACAGATAATCAGAGCAATTCTCAGAGACACTGAGAACAAGCTCGACAATTCCCTCCTGGCACTTTCCCTGTAGGAGATACCGCAAGACGTTTCTGTACATTGGGCACAGCGCTCTGCACGGTGTTAGCAGAGACTTTCCCGGGACAGTGAAACCCTATGTCAGAGACACTGAGAAGAAGCCCCAATGTTCCCTCCAGGCACTTTCAGTGTGGGTGCCTTCTCCACGTGGTTCCTGGTTTCACTGCGGCTCTGAAGAGAATGTTAGCAAAGAGGTAACCGGGACAGTGAAAACAGTACTCAAAGACGGGGAGAGCAAGCTCTCTCTTGGCACTTTGGATGTGGGACATACAGCGAGATGTTTGCTGCTTTTGCGTTTGGCTGTTGGGAGATTTACAGCACAAAGATATCTAGTTGATTTGAAGCAGTTCCGAGAAAGTCTAAACATAATCCCCACTTCTCCCTCCTGGCACTTTCCATGTGGGAGATCTAGCAGGATGTATATTGGTTTTGAGGACAACTCAATGGACAGTGTAGGGAGAAAAGGTCCTGGCTCCTTGAATGCCGTTTCTGGAGACACTGCGATCAATGTGGGAGATATGTCAAGATGTGTGTTTGTTTTGAGGACGTCTCTCTGGAGAGTCTTAGCAAAGAGGTCACACAGATAACAGAGCAATTCTCAGAGACACTGAGAACAAGCTCCACAATTCCCTCCTGGCACTTTCCCTGTAGGAGATACCGCAAGACGTTTCTGTACATTGGGCACAGCGCTCTGCACGGTGTTAGCAGAGACTTTCCCGGGACAGTGAAACCCTATGTCAGAGACACTGAGAAGAAGCCCCAATGTTCCCTCCAGGCACTTTCAGTGTGGGTGCCTTCTCCACGTGGTTCCTGGTTTCACTGCGGCTCTGAAGAGAATGTTAGCAAAGAGGTAACCGGGACAGTGAAAACAGTACTCAAAGACAGGGAGAGCAAGCTCTCTCTTGGCACTTTGGATGTGGGACATGCAGCGAGATGTTTGCTGCTTTTGCGTTTGGCTGTTGGGAGATTTACAGCACAAAGATATCTAGTTGATTTGAAGCAGTTCCGAGAAAGTCTAAACATAATCCCCACTTCTCCCTCCTGGCACTTTCCATGTGGGAGATCTAGCAGGATGTATATTGGTTTTGAGGACAACTCAATGGACAGTGTAGGGAGAAAAGGTCCTGGCTCCTTGAATGCCGTTTCTGGAGACACTGCGATCAATGTGGGAGATATGTCAAGATGTGTGTTTGTTTTGAGGACGTCTCTCTGGAGAGTCTTAGCAAAGAGGTCACACAGATAATCAGAGCAATTCTCAGAGACACTGAGAACAAGCTCGACAATTCCCTCCTGGCACTTTCCCTGTAGGAGATACCGCAAGACGTTTCTGTACATTGGGCACAGCGCTCTGCACGGTGTTAGCAGAGACTTTCCCGGGACAGTGAAACCCTATGTCAGAGACACTGAGAAGAAGCCCCAATGTTCCCTCCAGGCACTTTCAGTGTGGGTGCCTTCTCCACGTGGTTCCTGGTTTCACTGCGGCTCTGAAGAGAATGTTAGCAAAGAGGTAACCGGGACAGTGAAAACAGTACTCAAAGACAGGGAGAGCAAGCTCTCTCTTGGCACTTTGGATGTGGGACATACAGCGAGATGTTTGCTGCTTTTGCGTTTGGCTGTTGGGAGATTTACAGCACAAAGATATCTAGTTGATTTGAAGCAGTTGCGAGAAAGTCTAAACATAATCCCCACTTCTCCCTCCTGGCACTTTCCATGTGGGAGATCTAGCAGGATGTATATTGGTTTTGAGGACAACTCAATGGAGAGTGTAGGGAGAAAAGGTCCTGGCTCCTTGAATGCCGTTTCTGGAGACACTGCGATCAATGTGGGAGATATGTCAAGATGTGTGTTTGTTTTGAGGACGTCTCTCTGGAGAGTCTTAGCAAAGAGGTCACACAGATAATCAGAGCAATTCTCAGAGACACTGAGAACAAGCTCCACAATTCCCTCCTGGCACTTTCCCTGTAGGAGATACCGCAAGACGTTTCTGTACATTGGGCACAGCGCTCTGCACGGTGTTAGCAGAGACTTTCCCGGGACAGTGAAACCCTATGTCAGAGACACTGAGAAGAAGCCCCAATGTTCCCTCCAGGCACTTTCAGTGTGGGTGCCTTCTCCACGTGGTTCCTGGTTTCACTGCGGCTCTGAAGAGAATGTTAGCAAAGAGGTAACCGGGACAGTGAAAACAGTACTCAAAGACAGGGAGAGCAAGCTCTCTCTTGGCACTTTGGATGTGGGACATGCAGCGAGATGTTTGCTGCTTTTGCGTTTGGCTGTTGGGAGATTTACAGCACAAAGATATCTAGTTGATTTGAAGCAGTTCCGAGAAAGTCTAAACATAATCGCCACTTCTCCCTCCTGGCACTTTCCATGTGGGAGATCTAGCAGGATGTATATTGGTTTTGAGGACAACTCAATGGACAGTGTAGGGAGAAAAGGTCCTGGCTCCTTGAATGCCGTTTCTGGAGACACTGCGATCAATGTGGGAGATATGTCAAGATGTGTGTTTGTTTTGAGGACGTCTCTCTGGAGAGTCT
Organism: Chroicocephalus ridibundus; assembly: GCF_963924245.1. Taxonomy (NCBI): domain Eukaryota; kingdom Metazoa; phylum Chordata; class Aves; order Charadriiformes; family Laridae; genus Chroicocephalus; species Chroicocephalus ridibundus. The sequence continues at coordinate 347,189 of NW_026961237.1, read as the reverse complement.
TAGCAAAGAGGTCACACAGATAATCAGAGCAATTCTCAGAGACACTGAGAACAAGCTCCACAATTCCCTCCTGGCACTTTCCCTGTAGGAGATACCGCAAGACGTTTCTGTACATTGGGCACAGCGCTCTGCACAGTGTTAGCAGAGACTTTCCCGGGACAGTGAAACCCTATGTCAGAGACACTGAGAAGAAGCCCCAATGTTCCCTCCAGGCACTTTCAGTGTGGGTGCCTTCTCCACGTGGTTCCTGGTTTCACTGCGGCTCTGAAGAGAATGTTAGCAAAGAGGTAACCGGGACAGTGAAAACAGTACTCAAAGATGGGGAGAGCAAGCTCTCTCTTGGCACTTTGGATGTGGGACATGCAGCGAGATGTTTGCTGCTTTTGCGTTTGGCTGTTGGGAGATTTACAGCCCAAAGACATCTAGTTGATTTGAAGCAGTTCCGAGAAAGTCTAAACATAATCCCCACTTCTCCCTCCTGGCACTTTCCATGTGGGAGATATAGCAGGATGTATATTGGTTTTGAGGACAACTCAATGGAGAGTGTAGGGAGAAAAGGTCCTGGCTCCTTGAATGCCGTTTCTGGAGACACTGCGATCAATGTGGGAGATATGTCAAGATGTGTGTTTGTTTTGAGGACGTCTCTCTGGAGAGTCTTAGCAAAGAGGTCACACAGATAATCAGAGCAATTCTCAGAGACACTGAGAACAAGCTCGACAATTCCCTCCTGGCACTTTCCCTGTAGGAGATACCGCAAGACGTTTCTGTACATTGGGCACAGCGCTCTGCACGGTGTTAGCAGAGACTTTCCCGCGACAGTGAAACCCTATGTCAGAGACACTGAGAAGAAGCCCCAATGTTCCCTCCAGGCACTTTCAGTGTGGGTGCCTTCTCCACGTGGTTCCTGGTTTCACTGCGGCTCTGAAGAGAATGTTAGCAAAGAGGTAACCGGGACAGTGAAAACAGTACTCAAAGACAGGGAGAGCAAGCTCTCTCTTGGCACTTTGGATGTGGGACATGCAGCGATATGTTTGCTGCTTTTGCGTTTGGCTGTTGGGAGATTTACAGCACAAAGATATCTAGTTGATTTGAAGCAGTTCCGAGAAAGTCTAAACATAATCCCCACTTCTCCCTCCTGGCACTTTCCATGTGGGAGATATAGCAGGATGTATATTGGTTTTGAGGACAACTCAATGGAGAGTGTAGGGAGAAAAGGTCCTGGCTCCTTGAATGCCGTTTCTGGAGACACTGCGATCAATGTGGGAGATATGTCAAGATGTGTGTTTGTTTTGAGGACGTCTCTCTGGAGAGTCTTAGCAAAGAGGTCACACAGATAATCAGAGCAATTCTCAGAGACACTGAGAACAAGCTCCACAATTCCCTCCTGGCACTTTCCCTGTAGGAGATACCGCAAGACGTTTCTGTACATTGGGCACAGCGCTCTGCACGGTGTTAGCAGAGACTTTCCCACGACAGTGAAACCCTATGTCAGAGACACTGAGAAGAAGCCCCAATGTTCCCTCCAGGCACTTTCAGTGTGGGTGCCTTCTCCACGTGGTTCCTGGTTTCACTGCGGCTCTGAAGAGAATGTTAGCAAAGAGTTAACCGGGACAGTGAAAACAGTACTCAAAGACGGGGAGAGCAAGCTCTCTCTTGGCACTTTGGATGTGGGACATACAGCGAGATGTTTGCTGCTTTTGCGTTTGGCTGTTGGGAGATTTACAGCACAAAGATATCTAGTTGATTTGAAGCAGTTCCGAGAAAGTCTAAACATAATCCCCACTTCTCCCTCCTGGCACTTTCCATGTGGGAGATCTAGCAGGATGTATATTAGTTTTGAGGACAACTCAATGGAGAGTGTAGGGAGAAAAGGTCCTGGCTCCTTGAATGCCGTTTCTGGAGACACTGCGATCAATGTGGGAGATATGTCAAGATGTGTGTTGGTTTTGAGGACGGCTCTCTGGAGAGTCTTAGCAAAGAGGTCACACAGATAACCAGAGCAATTCTCAGAGACACTGAGAACAAGCTCGACAATTCCCTCCTGGCACTTTCCCTGTAGGAGATACCGCAAGACGTTTCTGTACATTGGGCACAGCGCTCTGCACGGTGTTAGCAGAGACTTTCCCGGGACAGTGAAACCCTATGTCAGAGACACTGAGAAGAAGCCCCAATGTTCCCTCCAGGCACTTTCAGTGTGGGTGCCTTCTCCACGTGGTTCCTGGTTTCACTGCGGCTCTGAAGAGAATGTTAGCAAAGAGGTAACCGGGACAGGGAAAACAGTACTCAAAGACGGGGAGAGGAAGCGCTCTCTTGGCACTTTGGATGTGGGACATGCAGCGAGATGTTTGCTGCTTTTGCGTTTGGCTGTTGGGAGATTTACAGCACAAAGATATCTAGTTGATTTGAAGCAGTTCCGAGAAAGTCTAAACATAATCCCCACTTCTCCCTCCTGGCACTTTCCATGTGGGAGATATAGCAGGATGTATATTGGTTTTGAGGACAACTCAATGGAGAGTGTAGGGAGAAAAGGTCCTGGCTCCTTGAATGCCGTTTCTGGAGACACTGCGATCAATGTGGGAGATATGTCAAGATGTGTGTTTGTTTTGAGGACGTCTCTCTGGAGAGTCTTAGCAAAGAGGTCACACAGATAATCAGAGCAATTCTCAGAGACACTGAGAACAAGCTCCACAATTCCCTCCTGGCACTTTCCCTGTAGGAGATACCGCAAGACGTTTCTGTACATTGGGCACAGCGCTCTGCACGGTGTTAGCAGAGACTTTCCCGCGACAGTGAAACCCTATGTCAGAGACACTGAGAAGAAGCCCCAATGTTCCCTCCAGGCACTTTCAGTGTGGGTGCCTTCTCCACGTGGTTCCTGGTTTCACTGCGGCTCTGAAGAGAATGTTAGCAAAGAGGTAACCGGGACAGTGAAAACAGTACTCAAAGACAGGGAGAGCAAGCTCTCTCTTGGCACTTTGGATGTGGGACATGCAGCGAGATGTTTGCTGCTTTTGCGTTTGGCTGTTGGGAGATTTACAGCACAAAGATATCTAGTTGATTTGAAGCAGTTCCGAGAAAGTCTAAACATAATCCCCACTTCTCCCTCCTGGCACTTTCCATGTGGGAGATCTAGCAGGATGTATATTGGTTTTGAGGACAACTCAATGGACAGTGTAGGGAGAAAAGGTCCTGGCTCCTTGAATGCCGTTTCTGGAGACACTGCGATCAATGTGGGAGATATGTCAAGATGTGTGTTTGTTTTGAGGACGTCTCTCTGGAGAGTCTTAGCAAAGAGGTCACACAGATAATCAGAGCAATTCTCAGAGACACTGAGAACAAGCTCCACAATTCCCTCCTGGCACTTTCCCTGTAGGAGATACCGCAAGACGTTTCTGTACATTGGGCACAGCGCTCTGCACGGTGTTAGCAGAGACTTTCCCGCGACAGTGAAACCCTATGTCAGAGACACTGAGAAGAAGCCCCAATGTTCCCTCCAGGCACTTTCAGTGTGGGTGCCTTCTCCACGTGGTTCCTGGTTTCACTGCGGCTCTGAAGAGAATGTTAGCAAAGAGGTAACCGGGACAGTGAAAACAGTACTCAAAGACAGGGAGAGCAAGCTCTCTCTTGGCACTTTGGATGTGGGACATGCAGCGAGATGTTTGCTGCTTTTGCGTTTGGCTGTTGGGAGATTTACAGCACAAAGATATCTAGTTGATTTGAAGCAGTTCCGAGAAAGTCTAAACATAATCCCCACTTCTCCCTCCTGGCACTTTCCATGTGGGAGATCTAGCAGGATGTATATTGGTTTTGAGGACAACTCAATGGACAGTGTAGGGAGAAAAGGTCCTGGCTCCTTGAATGCCGTTTCTGGAGACACTGCGATCAATGTGGGAGATATGTCAAGATGTGTGTTTGTTTTGAGGACGTCTCTCTGGAGAGTCTTAGCAAAGAGGTCACACAGATAATCAGAGCAATTCTCAGAGACACTGAGAACAAGCTCGACAATTCCCTCCTGGCACTTTCCCTGTAGGAGATACCGCAAGACGTTTCTGTACATTGGGCACAGCGCTCTGCACGGTGTTAGCAGAGACTTTCCCGGGACAGTGAAACCCTATGTCAGAGACACTGAGAAGAAGCCCCAATGTTCCCTCCAGGCACTTTCAGTGTGGGTGCCTTCTCCACGTGGTTCCTGGTTTCACTGCGGCTCTGAAGAGAATGTTAGCAAAGAGGTAACCGGGACAGGGAAAACAGTACTCAAAGACAGGGAGAGCAAGCTCTCTCTTGGCACTTTGGATGTGGGACATGCAGCGATATGTTTGCTGCTTTTGCGTTTGGCTGTTGGGAGATTTACAGCACAAAGATATCTAGTTGATTTGAAGCAGTTCCGAGAAAGTCTAAACATAATCCCCACTTCTCCCTCCTGGCACTTTCCATGTGGGAGATCTAGCAGGATGTATATTGGTTTTGAGGACAACTCAATGGAGAGTGTAGGGAGAAAAGGTCCTGGCTCCTTGAATGCCGTTTCTGGAGACACTGCGATCAATGTGGGAGATATGTCAAGATGTGTGTTTGTTTTGAGGACGTCTCTCTGGAGAGTCTTAGCAAAGAGGTCACACAGATAATCAGAGCAATTCTCAGAGACACTGAGAACAAGCTCCACAATTCCCTCCTGGCACTTTCCCTGTAGGAGATACCGCAAGACGTTTCTGTACATTGGGCACAGCGCTCTGCACGGTGTTAGCAGAGACTTTCCCACGACAGTGAAACCCTATGTCAGAGACACTGAGAAGAAGCCCCAATGTTCCCTCCAGGCACTTTCAGTGTGGGTGCCTTCTCCACGTGGTTCCTGGTTTCACTGCGGCTCTGAAGAGAATGTTAGCAAAGAGGTAACCGGGACAGTGAAAACAGTACTCAAAGACGGGGAGAGCAAGCTCTCTCTTGGCACTTTGGATGTGGGACATACAGCGAGATGTTTGCTGCTTTTGCGTTTGGCTGTTGGGAGATTTACAGCACAAAGATATCTAGTTGATTTGAAGCAGTTCCGAGAAAGTCTAAACATAATCCCCACTTCTCCCTCCTGGCACTTTCCATGTGGGAGATCTAGCAGGATGTATATTAGTTTTGAGGACAACTCAATGGAGAGTGTAGGGAGAAAAGGTCCTGGCTCCTTGAATGCCGTTTCTGGAGACACTGCGATCAATGTGGGAGATATGTCAAGATGTGTGTTTGTTTTGAGGACGTCTCTCTGGAGAGTCTTAGCAAAGAGGTCACACAGATAATCAGAGCAATTCTCAGAGACACTGAGAACAAGCTCGACAATTCCCTCCTGGCACTTTCCCTGTAGGAGATACCGCAAGACGTTTCTGTACATTGGGCACAGCGCTCTGCACGGTGTTAGCAGAGACTTTCCCGGGACAGTGAAACCCTATGTCAGAGACACTGAGAAGAAGCCCCAATGTTCCCTCCAGGCACTTTCAGTGTGGGTGCCTTCTCCACGTGGTTCCTGGTTTCACTGCGGCTCTGAAGAGAATGTTAGCAAAGAGGTAACCGGGACAGGGAAAACAGAACTCAAAGACAGGGAGAGCAAGCTCTCTCTTGGCACTTTGGATGTGGGACATGCAGCGAGATGTTTGCTGCTTTTGCGTTTGGCTGTTGGGAGATTTACAGCACAAAGATATCTAGTTGATTTGAAGCAGTTCCGAGAAAGTCTAAACATAATCCCCACTTCTCCCTCCTGGCACTTTCCATGTGGGAGATCTAGCAGGATGTATATTGGTTTTGAGGACAACTCAATGGAGAGTGTAGGGAGAAAAGGTCCTGGCTCCTTGAATGCCGTTTCTGGAGACACTGCGATCAATGTGGGAGATATGTCAAGATGTGTGTTTGTTTTGAGGACGTCTCTCTGGAGAGTCTTAGCAAAGAGGTCACACAGATAATCAGAGCAATTCTCAGAGACACTGAGAACAAGCTCGACAATTCCCTCCTGGCACTTTCCCTGTAGGAGATACCGCAAGACGTTTCTGTACATTGGGCACAGCGCTCTGCACGGTGTTAGCAGAGACTTTCCCGGGACAGTGAAACCCTATGTCAGAGACACTGAGAAGAAGCCCCAATGTTCCCTCCAGGCACTTTCAGTGTGGGTGCCTTCTCCACGTGGTTCCTGGTTTCACTGCGGCTCTGAAGAGAATGTTAGCAAAGAGGTAACCGGGACAGTGAAAACAGTACTCAAAGACAGGGAGAGCAAGCTCTCTCTTGGCACTTTGGATGTGGGACATACAGCGAGATGTTTGCTGCTTTTGCGTTTGGCTGTTGGGAGATTTACAGCACAAAGATATCTAGTTGATTTGAAGCAGTTGCGAGAAAGTCTAAACATAATCCCCACTTCTCCCTCCTGGCACTTTCCATGTGGGAGATCTAGCAGGATGTATATTGGTTTTGAGGACAACTCAATGGACAGTGTAGGGAGAAAAGGTCCTGGCTCCTTGAATGCCGTTTCTGGAGACACTGCGATCAATGTGGGAGATATGTCAAGATGTGTGTTTGTTTTGAGGACGTCTCTCTGGAGAGTCTTAGCAAAGAGGTCACACAGATAATCAGAGCAATTCTCAGAGACACTGAGAACAAGCTCCACAATTCCCTCCTGGCACTTTCCCTGTAGGAGATACCGCAAGACGTTTCTGTACATTGGGCACAGCGCTCTGCACGGTGTTAGCAGAGACTTTCCCGGGACAGTGAAACCCTATGTCAGAGACACTGAGAAGAAGCCCCAATGTTCCCTCCAGGCACTTTCAGTGTGGGTGCCTTCTCCACGTGGTTCCTGGTTTCACTGCGGCTCTGAAGAGAATGTTAGCAAAGAGGTAACCGGGACAGGGAAAACAGTACTCAAAGACGGGGAGAGGAAGCGCTCTCTTGGCACTTTGGATGTGGGACATGCAGCGAGATGTTTGCTGCTTTTGCGTTTGGCTGTTGGGAGATTTACAGCACAAAGATATCTAGTTGATTTGAAGCAGTTCCGAGAAAGTCTAAACATAATCCCCACTTCTCCCTCCTGGCACTTTCCATGTGGGAGATATAGCAGGATGTATATTGGTTTTGAGGACAACTCAATGGAGAGTGTAGGGAGAAAAGGTCCTGGCTCCTTGAATGCCGTTTCTGGAGACACTGCGATCAATGTGGGAGATATGTCAAGATGTGTGTTTGTTTTGAGGACGTCTCTCTGGAGAGTCTTAGCAAAGAGGTCACACAGATAATCAGAGCAATTCTCAGAGACACTGAGAACAAGCTCCACAATTCCCTCCTGGCACTTTCCCTGTAGGAGATACCGCAAGACGTTTCTGTACATTGGGCACAGCGCTCTGCACGGTGTTAGCAGAGACTTTCCCGCGACAGTGAAACCCTATGTCAGAGACACTGAGAAGAAGCCCCAATGTTCCCTCCAGGCACTTTCAGTGTGGGTGCCTTCTCCACGTGGTTCCTGGTTTCACTGCGGCTCTGAAGAGAATGTTAGCAAAGAGGTAACCGGGACAGTGAAAACAGTACTCAAAGACGGGGAGAGCAAGCTCTCTCTTGGCACTTTGGATGTGGGACATACAGCGAGATGTTTGCTGCTTTTGCGTTTGGCTGTTGGGAGATTTACAGCACAAAGATATCTAGTTGATTTGAAGCAGTTCCGAGAAAGTCTAAACATAATCCCCACTTCTCCCTCCTGGCACTTTCCATGTGGGAGATCTAGCAGGATGTATATTAGTTTTGAGGACAACTCAATGGAGAGTGTAGGGAGAAAAGGTCCTGGCTCCTTGAATGCCGTTTCTGGAGACACTGCGATCAATGTGGGAGATATGTCAAGATGTGTGTTTGTTTTGAGGACGTCTCTCTGGAGAGTCTTAGCAAAGAGGTCACACAGATAATCAGAGCAATTCTCAGAGACACTGAGAACAAGCTCGACAATTCCCTCCTGGCACTTTCCCTGTAGGAGATACCGCAAGACGTTTCTGTACATTGGGCACAGCGCTCTGCACGGTGTTAGCAGAGACTTTCCCGGGACAGTGAAACCCTATGTCAGAGACACTGAGAAGAAGCCCCAATGTTCCCTCCAGGCACTTTCAGTGTGGGTGCCTTCTCCACGTGGTTCCTGGTTTCACTGCGGCTCTGAAGAGAATGTTAGCAAAGAGGTAACCGGGACAGGGAAAACAGTACTCAAAGACGGGGAGAGGAAGCGCTCTCTTGGCACTTTGGATGTGGGACATGCAGCGAGATGTTTGCTGCTTTTGCGTTTGGCTGTTGGGAGATTTACAGCACAAAGATATCTAGTTGATTTGAAGCAGTTCCGAGAAAGTCTAAACATAATCCCCACTTCTCCCTCCTGGCACTTTCCATGTGGGAGATATAGCAGGATGTATATTGGTTTTGAGGACAACTCAATGGAGAGTGTAGGGAGAAAAGGTCCTGGCTCCTTGAATGCCGTTTCTGGAGACACTGCGATCAATGTGGGAGATATGTCAAGATGTGTGTTTGTTTTGAGGACGTCTCTCTGGAGAGTCTTAGCAAAGAGGTCACACAGATAATCAGAGCAATTCTCAGAGACACTGAGAACAAGCTCCACAATTCCCTCCTGGCACTTTCCCTGTAGGAGATACCGCAAGACGTTTCTGTACATTGGGCACAGCGCTCTGCACGGTGTTAGCAGAGACTTTCCCGCGACAGTGAAACCCTATGTCAGAGACACTGAGAAGAAGCCCCAATGTTCCCTCCAGGCACTTTCAGTGTGGGTGCCTTCTCCACGTGGTTCCTGGTTTCACTGCGGCTCTGAAGAGAATGTTAGCAAAGAGGTAACCGGGACAGTGAAAACAGTACTCAAAGACAGGGAGAGCAAGCTCTCTCTTGGCACTTTGGATGTGGGACATGCAGCGAGATGTTTGCTGCTTTTGCGTTTGGCTGTTGGGAGATTTACAGCACAAAGATATCTAGTTGATTTGAAGCAGTTCCGAGAAAGTCTAAACATAATCCCCACTTCTCCCTCCTGGCACTTTCCATGTGGGAGATCTAGCAGGATGTATATTGGTTTTGAGGACAACTCAATGGACAGTGTAGGGAGAAAAGGTCCTGGCTCCTTGAATGCCGTTTCTGGAGACACTGCGATCAATGTGGGAGATATGTCAAGATGTGTGTTTGTTTTGAGGACGGCTCTCTGGAGAGTCTTAGCAAAGAGGTCACAGGGATAATCAGAGCAATTCTCAGAGACACTGAGAACACACTGAGAACAAGCTCGACAATTCCCTCCTGGCACTTTCCCTGTAGGAGATACCGCAAGACGTTTCTGTAGATTGGGCACAGCGCTCTGCAGGGTGTTAGCAGAGACTTTCCCGGGACAGTGAAACCCTATGTCAGAGACACTGAGAAGAAGCCCCAATGTTCCCTCCAGGCACTTTCAGTGTGGGTGCCTTCTCCACGTGGTTCCTGGTTTCCCTGCAGCGCTGAAGAGAATGTTAGCAAAGAGGTAACCGGGACAGTGAAAACAGTACTCAAAGACAGGGAGAGCAAGCTCTCTCTTGGCACTTTGGATGTGGGACATACAGCGAGATGTTTGCTGCTTTTGCGTTTGGCTGTTGGGAGATTTACAGCACAAAGATATCTAGTTGATTTGAAGCAGTTCCGAGAAAGTCTAAACATAATCCCCACTTCTCCCTCCTGGCACTTTCCATGTGGGAGATATAGCAGGATGTATATTGGTTTTGAGGACAACTCAATGGAGAGTGTAGGGAGAAAAGGTCCTGGCTCCTTGAATGCCGTTTCTGGAGACACTGCGATCAATGTGGGAGATATGTCAAGATGTGTGTTTGTTTTGAGGACGTCTCTCTGGAGAGTCTTAGCAAAGAGGTCACACAGATAATCAGAGCAATTCTCAGAGACACTGAGAACAAGCTCCACAATTCCCTCCTGGCACTTTCCCTGTAGGAGATACCGCAAGACGTTTCTGTACATTGGGCACAGCGCTCTGCACGGTGTTAGCAGAGACTTTCCCGGGACAGTGAAACCCTATGTCAGAGACACTGAGAAGAAGCCCCAATGTTCCCTCCAGGCACTTTCAGTGTGGGTGCCTTCTCCACGTGGTTCCTGGTTTCACTGCGGCTCTGAAGAGAATGTTAGCAAAGAGGTAACCGGGACAGTGAAAACAGTACTCAAAGACAGGGAGAGCAAGCTCTCTCTTGGCACTTTGGATGTGGGACATACAGCGAGATGTTTGCTGCTTTTGCGTTTGGCTGTTGGGAGATTTACAGCACAAAGATATCTAGTTGATTTGAAGCAGTTCCGAGAAAGTCTAAACATAATCCCCACTTCTCCCTCCTGGCACTTTCCATGTGGGAGATATAGCAGGATGTATATTGGTTTTGAGGAGAACTCAATGGACAGTGTAGGGAGAAAAGGTCCTGGCTCCTTGAATGCCGTTTCTGGAGACACTGCGATCAATGTGGGAGATATGTCAAGATGTGTGTTTGTTTTGAGGACGTCTCTCTGGAGAGTCTTAGCAAAGAGGTCACACAGATAATCAGAGCAATTCTCAGAGACACTGAGAACAAGCTCGACAATTCCCTCCTGGCACTTTCCCTGTAGGAGATACCGCAAGACGTTTCTGTACATTGGGCACAGCGCTCTGCACGGTGTTAGCAGAGACTTTCCCGGGACAGTGAAACCCTATGTCAGAGACACTGAGAAGAAGCCCCAATGTTCCCTCCAGGCACTTTCAGTGTGGGTGCCTTCTCCACGTGGTTCCTGGTTTCACTGCGGCTCTGAAGAGAATGTTAGCAAAGAGGTAACCGGGACAGTGAAAACAGTACTCAAAGACGGGGAGAGCAAGCTCTCTCTTGGCACTTTGGATGTGGGACATACAGCGAGATGTTTGCTGCTTTTGCGTTTGGCTGTTGGGAGATTTACAGCACAAAGATATCTAGTTGATTTGAAGCAGTTCCGAGAAAGTCTAAACATAATCCCCACTTCTCCCTCCTGGCACTTTCCATGTGGGAGATCTAGCAGGATGTATATTGGTTTTGAGGACAACTCAATGGACAGTGTAGGGAGAAAAGGTCCTGGCTCCTTGAATGCCGTTTCTGGAGACACTGCGATCAATGTGGGAGATATGTCAAGATGTGTGTTTGTTTTGAGGACGTCTCTCTGGAGAGTCTTAGCAAAGAGGTCACACAGATAATCAGAGCAATTCTCAGAGACACTGAGAACAAGCTCGACAATTCCCTCCTGGCACTTTCCCTGTAGGAGATACCGCAAGACGTTTCTGTACATTGGGCACAGCGCTCTGCACGGTGTTAGCAGAGACTTTCCCGGGACAGTGAAACCCTATGTCAGAGACACTGAGAAGAAGCCCCAATGTTCCCTCCAGGCACTTTCAGTGTGGGTGCCTTCTCCACGTGGTTCCTGGTTTCACTGCGGCTCTGAAGAGAATGTTAGCAAAGAGGTAACCGGGACAGTGAAAACAGTACTCAAAGACAGGGAGAGCAAGCTCTCTCTTGGCACTTTGGATGTGGGACATGCAGCGAGATGTTTGCTGCTTTTGCGTTTGGCTGTTGGGAGATTTACAGCACAAAGATATCTAGTTGATTTGAAGCAGTTCCGAGAAAGTCTAAACATAATCCCCACTTCTCCCTCCTGGCACTTTCCATGTGGGAGATCTAGCAGGATGTATATTGGTTTTGAGGACAACTCAATGGACAGTGTAGGGAGAAAAGGTCCTGGCTCCTTGAATGCCGTTTCTGGAGACACTGCGATCAATGTGGGAGATATGTCAAGATGTGTGTTTGTTTTGAGGACGTCTCTCTGGAGAGTCTTAGCAAAGAGGTCACACAGATAATCAGAGCAATTCTCAGAGACACTGAGAACAAGCTCGACAATTCCCTCCTGGCACTTTCCCTGTAGGAGATACCGCAAGACGTTTCTGTACATTGGGCACAGCGCTCTGCACGGTGTTAGCAGAGACTTTCCCGGGACAGTGAAACCCTATGTCAGAGACACTGAGAAGAAGCCCCAATGTTCCCTCCAGGCACTTTCAGTGTGGGTGCCTTCTCCACGTGGTTCCTGGTTTCACTGCGGCTCTGAAGAGAATGTTAGCAAAGAGGTAACCGGGACAGTGAAAACAGTACTCAAAGACGGGGAGAGCAAGCTCTCTCTTGGCACTTTGGATGTGGGACATACAGCGAGATGTTTGCTGCTTTTGCGTTTGGCTGTTGGGAGATTTACAGCACAAAGATATCTAGTTGATTTGAAGCAGTTGCGAGAAAGTCTAAACATAATCCCCACTTCTCCCTCCTGGCACTTTCCATGTGGGAGATCTAGCAGGATGTATATTGGTTTTGAGGACAACTCAATGGAGAGTGTAGGGAGAAAAGGTCCTGGCTCCTTGAATGCCGTTTCTGGAGACACTGCGATCAATGTGGGAGATATGTCAAGATGTGTGTTTGTTTTGAGGACGTCTCTCTGGAGAGTCTTAGCAAAGAGGTCACACAGATAATCAGAGCAATTCTCAGAGACACTGAGAACAAGCTCCACAATTCCCTCCTGGCACTTTCCCTGTAGGAGATACCGCAAGACGTTTCTGTACATTGGGCACAGCGCTCTGCACGGTGTTAGCAGAGACTTTCCCGGGACAGTGAAACCCTATGTCAGAGACACTGAGAAGAAGCCCCAATGTTCCCTCCAGGCACTTTCAGTGTGGGTGCCTTCTCCACGTGGTTCCTGGTTTCACTGCGGCTCTGAAGAGAATGTTAGCAAAGAGGTAACCGGGACAGTGAAAACAGTACTCAAAGACGGGGAGAGCAAGCTCTCTCTTGGCACTTTGGATGTGGGACATACAGCGAGATGTTTGCTGCTTTTGCGTTTGGCTGTTGGGAGATTTACAGCACAAAGATATCTAGTTGATTTGAAGCAGTTCCGAGAAAGTCTAAACATAATCCCCACTTCTCCCTCCTGGCACTTTCCATGTGGGAGATCTAGCAGGATGTATATTGGTTTTGAGGACAACTCAATGGAGAGTGTAGGGAGAAAAGGTCCTGGCTCCTTGAATGCCGTTTCTGGAGACACTGCGATCAATGTGGGAGATATGTCAAGATGTGTGTTTGTTTTGAGGACGTCTCTCTGGAGAGTCTTAGCAAAGAGGTCACACAGATAACAGAGCAATTCTCAGAGACACTGAGAACAAGCTCCACAATTCCCTCCTGGCACTTTCCCTGTAGGAGATACCGCAAGACGTTTCTGTACATTGGGCACAGCGCTCTGCACGGTGTTAGCAGAGACTTTCCCGCGACAGTGAAACCCTATGTCAGAGACACTGAGAAGAAGCCCCAATGTTCCCTCCAGGCACTTTCAGTGTGGGTGCCTTCTCCACGTGGTTCCTGGTTTCACTGCGGCTCTGAAGAGAATGTTAGCAAAGAGGTAACCGGGACAGTGAAAACAGTACTCAAAGACAGGGAGAGCAAGCTCTCTCTTGGCACTTTGGATGTGGGACATGCAGCGAGATGTTTGCTGCTTTTGCGTTTGGCTGTTGGGAGATTTACAGCACAAAGATATCTAGTTGATTTGAAGCAGTTCCGAGAAAGTCTAAACATAATCGCCACTTCTCCCTCCTGGCACTTTCCATGTGGGAGATCTAGCAGGATGTATATTGGTTTTGAGGACAACTCAATGGACAGTGTAGGGAGAAAAGGTCCTGGCTCCTTGAATGCCGTTTCTGGAGACACTGCGATCAATGTGGGAGATATGTCAAGATGTGTGTTTGTTTTGAGGACGTCTCTCTGGAGAGTCTTAGCAAAGAGGTCACACAGATAATCAGAGCAATTCTCAGAGACACTGAGAACAAGCTCCACAATTCCCTCCTGGCACTTTCCCTGTAGGAGATACCGCAAGACGTTTCTGTACATTGGGCACAGCGCTCTGCACAGTGTTAGCAGAGACTTTCCCGGGACAGTGAAACCCTATGTCAGAGACACTGAGAAGAAGCCCCAATGTTCCCTCCAGGCACTTTCAGTGTGGGTGCCTTCTCCACGTGGTTCCTGGTTTCACTGCGGCTCTGAAGAGAATGTTAGCAAAGAGGTAACCGGGACAGTGAAAACAGTACTCAAAGACGGGGAGAGCAAGCTCTCTCTTGGCACTTTGGATGTGGGACATGCAGCGAGATGTTTGCTGCTTTTGCGTTTGGCTGTTGGGAGATTTACAGCCCAAAGACATCTAGTTGATTTGAAGCAGTTCCGAGAAAGTCTAAACATAATCCCCACTTCTCCCTCCTGGCACTTTCCATGTGGGAGATATAGCAGGATGTATATTGGTTTTGAGGACAACTCAATGGAGAGTGTAGGGAGAAAAGGTCCTGGCTCCTTGAATGCCGTTTCTGGAGACACTGCGATCAATGTGGGAGATATGTCAAGATGTGTGTTTGTTTTGAGGACGTCTCTCTGGAGAGTCTTAGCAAAGAGGTCACACAGATAATCAGAGCAATTCTCAGAGACACTGAGAACAAGCTCGACAATTCCCTCCTGGCACTTTCCCTGTAGGAGATACCGCAAGACGTTTCTGTACATTGGGCACAGCGCTCTGCACGGTGTTAGCAGAGACTTTCCCGCGACAGTGAAACCCTATGTCAGAGACACTGAGAAGAAGCCCCAATGTTCCCTCCAGGCACTTTCAGTGTGGGTGCCTTCTCCACGTGGTTCCTGGTTTCACTGCGGCTCTGAAGAGAATGTTAGCAAAGAGGTAACCGGGACAGTGAAAACAGTACTCAAAGACAGGGAGAGCAAGCTCTCTCTTGGCACTTTGGATGTGGGACATGCAGCGATATGTTTGCTGCTTTTGCGTTTGGCTGTTGGGAGATTTACAGCACAAAGATATCTAGTTGATTTGAAGCAGTTCCGAGAAAGTCTAAACATAATCCCCACTTCTCCCTCCTGGCACTTTCCATGTGGGAGATCTAGCAGGATGTATATTGGTTTTGAGGACAACTCAATGGAGAGTGTAGGGAGAAAAGGTCCTGGCTCCTTGAATGCCGTTTCTGGAGACACTGCGATCAATGTGGGAGATATGTCAAGATGTGTGTTTGTTTTGAGGACGTCTCTCTGGAGAGTCTTAGCAAAGAGGTCACACAGATAATCAGAGCAATTCTCAGAGACACTGAGAACAAGCTCCACAATTCCCTCCTGGCACTTTCCCTGTAGGAGATACCGCAAGACGTTTCTGTACATTGGGCACAGCGCTCTGCACGGTGTTAGCAGAGACTTTCCCACGACAGTGAAACCCTATGTCAGAGACACTGAGAAGAAGCCCCAATGTTCCCTCCAGGCACTTTCAGTGTGGGTGCCTTCTCCACGTGGTTCCTGGTTTCACTGCGGCTCTGAAGAGAATGTTAGCAAAGAGGTAACCGGGACAGTGAAAACAGTACTCAAAGACGGGGAGAGCAAGCTCTCTCTTGGCACTTTGGATGTGGGACATACAGCGAGATGTTTGCTGCTTTTGCGTTTGGCTGTTGGGAGATTTACAGCACAAAGATATCTAGTTGATTTGAAGCAGTTCCGAGAAAGTCTAAACATAATCCCCACTTCTCCCTCCTGGCACTTTCCATGTGGGAGATCTAGCAGGATGTATATTGGTTTTGAGGACAACTCAATGGAGAGTGTAGGGAGAAAAGGTCCTGGCTCCTTGAATGCCGTTTCTGGAGACACTGCGATCAATGTGGGAGATATGTCAAGATGTGTGTTTGTTTTGAGGACGTCTCTCTGGAGAGTCTTAGCAAAGAGGTCACACAGATAATCAGAGCAATTCTCAGAGACACTGAGAACAAGCTCCACAATTCCCTCCTGGCACTTTCCCTGTAGGAGATACCGCAAGACGTTTCTGTACATTGGGCACAGCGCTCTGCACGGTGTTAGCAGAGACTTTCCCGGGACAGTGAAACCCTATGTCAGAGACACTGAGAAGAAGCCCCAATGTTCCCTCCAGGCACTTTCAGTGTGGGTGCCTTCTCCACGTGGTTCCTGGTTTCACTGCGGCTCTGAAGAGAATGTTAGCAAAGAGGTAACCGGGACAGTGAAAACAGTACTCAAAGACAGGGAGAGCAAGCTCTCTCTTGGCACTTTGGATGTGGGACATACAGCGAGATGTTTGCTGCTTTTGCGTTTGGCTGTTGGGAGATTTACAGCACAAAGATATCTAGTTGATTTGAAGCAGTTCCGAGAAAGTCTAAACATAATCCCCACTTCTCCCTCCTGGCACTTTCCATGTGGGAGATATAGCAGGATGTATATTGGTTTTGAGGAGAACTCAATGGACAGTGTAGGGAGAAAAGGTCCTGGCTCCTTGAATGCCGTTTCTGGAGACACTGCGATCAATGTGGGAGATATGTCAAGATGTGTGTTTGTTTTGAGGACGTCTCTCTGGAGAGTCTTAGCAAAGAGGTCACACAGATAATCAGAGCAATTCTCAGAGACACTGAGAACAAGCTCGACAATTCCCTCCTGGCACTTTCCCTGTAGGAGATACCGCAAGACGTTTCTGTACATTGGGCACAGCGCTCTGCACGGTGTTAGCAGAGACTTTCCCGGGACAGTGAAACCCTATGTCAGAGACACTGAGAAGAAGCCCCAATGTTCCCTCCAGGCACTTTCAGTGTGGGTGCCTTCTCCACGTGGTTCCTGGTTTCACTGCGGCTCTGAAGAGAATGTTAGCAAAGAGGTAACCGGGACAGTGAAAACAGTACTCAAAGACGGGGAGAGCAAGCTCTCTCTTGGCACTTTGGATGTGGGACATACAGCGAGATGTTTGCTGCTTTTGCGTTTGGCTGTTGGGAGATTTACAGCACAAAGATATCTAGTTGATTTGAAGCAGTTCCGAGAAAGTCTAAACATAATCCCCACTTCTCCCTCCTGGCACTTTCCATGTGGGAGATCTAGCAGGATGTATATTGGTTTTGAGGACAACTCAATGGACAGTGTAGGGAGAAAAGGTCCTGGCTCCTTGAATGCCGTTTCTGGAGACACTGCGATCAATGTGGGAGATATGTCAAGATGTGTGTTTGTTTTGAGGACGTCTCTCTGGAGAGTCTTAGCAAAGAGGTCACACAGATAACAGAGCAATTCTCAGAGACACTGAGAACAAGCTCCACAATTCCCTCCTGGCACTTTCCCTGTAGGAGATACCGCAAGACGTTTCTGTACATTGGGCACAGCGCTCTGCACGGTGTTAGCAGAGACTTTCCCGGGACAGTGAAACCCTATGTCAGAGACACTGAGAAGAAGCCCCAATGTTCCCTCCAGGCACTTTCAGTGTGGGTGCCTTCTCCACGTGGTTCCTGGTTTCACTGCGGCTCTGAAGAGAATGTTAGCAAAGAGGTAACCGGGACAGTGAAAACAGTACTCAAAGACAGGGAGAGCAAGCTCTCTCTTGGCACTTTGGATGTGGGACATGCAGCGAGATGTTTGCTGCTTTTGCGTTTGGCTGTTGGGAGATTTACAGCACAAAGATATCTAGTTGATTTGAAGCAGTTCCGAGAAAGTCTAAACATAATCCCCACTTCTCCCTCCTGGCACTTTCCATGTGGGAGATCTAGCAGGATGTATATTGGTTTTGAGGACAACTCAATGGACAGTGTAGGGAGAAAAGGTCCTGGCTCCTTGAATGCCGTTTCTGGAGACACTGCGATCAATGTGGGAGATATGTCAAGATGTGTGTTTGTTTTGAGGACGTCTCTCTGGAGAGTCTTAGCAAAGAGGTCACACAGATAATCAGAGCAATTCTCAGAGACACTGAGAACAAGCTCGACAATTCCCTCCTGGCACTTTCCCTGTAGGAGATACCGCAAGACGTTTCTGTACATTGGGCACAGCGCTCTGCACGGTGTTAGCAGAGACTTTCCCGGGACAGTGAAACCCTATGTCAGAGACACTGAGAAGAAGCCCCAATGTTCCCTCCAGGCACTTTCAGTGTGGGTGCCTTCTCCACGTGGTTCCTGGTTTCACTGCGGCTCTGAAGAGAATGTTAGCAAAGAGGTAACCGGGACAGTGAAAACAGTACTCAAAGACAGGGAGAGCAAGCTCTCTCTTGGCACTTTGGATGTGGGACATACAGCGAGATGTTTGCTGCTTTTGCGTTTGGCTGTTGGGAGATTTACAGCACAAAGATATCTAGTTGATTTGAAGCAGTTGCGAGAAAGTCTAAACATAATCCCCACTTCTCCCTCCTGGCACTTTCCATGTGGGAGATCTAGCAGGATGTATATTGGTTTTGAGGACAACTCAATGGAGAGTGTAGGGAGAAAAGGTCCTGGCTCCTTGAATGCCGTTTCTGGAGACACTGCGATCAATGTGGGAGATATGTCAAGATGTGTGTTTGTTTTGAGGACGTCTCTCTGGAGAGTCTTAGCAAAGAGGTCACACAGATAATCAGAGCAATTCTCAGAGACACTGAGAACAAGCTCCACAATTCCCTCCTGGCACTTTCCCTGTAGGAGATACCGCAAGACGTTTCTGTACATTGGGCACAGCGCTCTGCACGGTGTTAGCAGAGACTTTCCCGGGACAGTGAAACCCTATGTCAGAGACACTGAGAAGAAGCCCCAATGTTCCCTCCAGGCACTTTCAGTGTGGGTGCCTTCTCCACGTGGTTCCTGGTTTCACTGCGGCTCTGAAGAGAATGTTAGCAAAGAGGTAACCGGGACAGTGAAAACAGTACTCAAAGACAGGGAGAGCAAGCTCTCTCTTGGCACTTTGGATGTGGGACATGCAGCGAGATGTTTGCTGCTTTTGCGTTTGGCTGTTGGGAGATTTACAGCACAAAGATATCTAGTTGATTTGAAGCAGTTCCGAGAAAGTCTAAACATAATCGCCACTTCTCCCTCCTGGCACTTTCCATGTGGGAGATCTAGCAGGATGTATATTGGTTTTGAGGACAACTCAATGGACAGTGTAGGGAGAAAAGGTCCTGGCTCCTTGAATGCCGTTTCTGGAGACACTGCGATCAATGTGGGAGATATGTCAAGATGTGTGTTTGTTTTGAGGACGTCTCTCTGGAGAGTCTTAGCAAAGAGGTCACACAGATAATCAGAGCAATTCTCAGAGACACTGAGAACAAGCTCCACAATTCCCTCCTGGCACTTTCCCTGTAGGAGATACCGCAAGACGTTTCTGTACATTGGGCACAGCGCTCTGCACAGTGTTAGCAGAGACTTTCCCGGGACAGTGAAACCCTATGTCAGAGACACTGAGAAGAAGCCCCAATGTTCCCTCCAGGCACTTTCAGTGTGGGTGCCTTCTCCACGTGGTTCCTGGTTTCACTGCGGCTCTGAAGAGAATGTTAGCAAAGAGGTAACCGGGACAGTGAAAACAGTACTCAAAGATGGGGAGAGCAAGCTCTCTCTTGGCACTTTGGATGTGGGACATGCAGCGAGATGTTTGCTGCTTTTGCGTTTGGCTGTTGGGAGATTTACAGCCCAAAGACATCTAGTTGATTTGAAGCAGTTCCGAGAAAGTCTAAACATAATCCCCACTTCTCCCTCCTGGCACTTTCCATGTGGGAGATATAGCAGGATGTATATTGGTTTTGAGGACAACTCAATGGAGAGTGTAGGGAGAAAAGGTCCTGGCTCCTTGAATGCCGTTTCTGGAGACACTGCGATCAATGTGGGAGATATGTCAAGATGTGTGTTTGTTTTGAGGACGTCTCTCTGGAGAGTCTTAGCAAAGAGGTCACACAGATAATCAGAGCAATTCTCAGAGACACTGAGAACAAGCTCGACAATTCCCTCCTGGCACTTTCCCTGTAGGAGATACCGCAAGACGTTTCTGTACATTGGGCACAGCGCTCTGCACGGTGTTAGCAGAGACTTTCCCGCGACAGTGAAACCCTATGTCAGAGACACTGAGAAGAAGCCCCAATGTTCCCTCCAGGCACTTTCAGTGTGGGTGCCTTCTCCACGTGGTTCCTGGTTTCACTGCGGCTCTGAAGAGAATGTTAGCAAAGAGGTAACCGGGACAGTGAAAACAGTACTCAAAGACAGGGAGAGCAAGCTCTCTCTTGGCACTTTGGATGTGGGACATGCAGCGATATGTTTGCTGCTTTTGCGTTTGGCTGTTGGGAGATTTACAGCACAAAGATATCTAGTTGATTTGAAGCAGTTCCGAGAAAGTCTAAACATAATCCCCACTTCTCCCTCCTGGCACTTTCCATGTGGGAGATATAGCAGGATGTATATTGGTTTTGAGGACAACTCAATGGAGAGTGTAGGGAGAAAAGGTCCTGGCTCCTTGAATGCCGTTTCTGGAGACACTGCGATCAATGTGGGAGATATGTCAAGATGTGTGTTTGTTTTGAGGACGTCTCTCTGGAGAGTCTTAGCAAAGAGGTCACACAGATAATCAGAGCAATTCTCAGAGACACTGAGAACAAGCTCCACAATTCCCTCCTGGCACTTTCCCTGTAGGAGATACCGCAAGACGTTTCTGTACATTGGGCACAGCGCTCTGCACGGTGTTAGCAGAGACTTTCCCACGACAGTGAAACCCTATGTCAGAGACACTGAGAAGAAGCCCCAATGTTCCCTCCAGGCACTTTCAGTGTGGGTGCCTTCTCCACGTGGTTCCTGGTTTCACTGCGGCTCTGAAGAGAATGTTAGCAAAGAGTTAACCGGGACAGTGAAAACAGTACTCAAAGACGGGGAGAGCAAGCTCTCTCTTGGCACTTTGGATGTGGGACATACAGCGAGATGTTTGCTGCTTTTGCGTTTGGCTGTTGGGAGATTTACAGCACAAAGATATCTAGTTGATTTGAAGCAGTTCCGAGAAAGTCTAAACATAATCCCCACTTCTCCCTCCTGGCACTTTCCATGTGGGAGATCTAGCAGGATGTATATTAGTTTTGAGGACAACTCAATGGAGAGTGTAGGGAGAAAAGGTCCTGGCTCCTTGAATGCCGTTTCTGGAGACACTGCGATCAATGTGGGAGATATGTCAAGATGTGTGTTGGTTTTGAGGACGGCTCTCTGGAGAGTCTTAGCAAAGAGGTCACACAGATAACCAGAGCAATTCTCAGAGACACTGAGAACAAGCTCGACAATTCCCTCCTGGCACTTTCCCTGTAGGAGATACCGCAAGACGTTTCTGTACATTGGGCACAGCGCTCTGCACGGTGTTAGCAGAGACTTTCCCGGGACAGTGAAACCCTATGTCAGAGACACTGAGAAGAAGCCCCAATGTTCCCTCCAGGCACTTTCAGTGTGGGTGCCTTCTCCACGTGGTTCCTGGTTTCACTGCGGCTCTGAAGAGAATGTTAGCAAAGAGGTAACCGGGACAGGGAAAACAGTACTCAAAGACGGGGAGAGGAAGCGCTCTCTTGGCACTTTGGATGTGGGACATGCAGCGAGATGTTTGCTGCTTTTGCGTTTGGCTGTTGGGAGATTTACAGCACAAAGATATCTAGTTGATTTGAAGCAGTTCCGAGAAAGTCTAAACATAATCCCCACTTCTCCCTCCTGGCACTTTCCATGTGGGAGATATAGCAGGATGTATATTGGTTTTGAGGACAACTCAATGGAGAGTGTAGGGAGAAAAGGTCCTGGCTCCTTGAATGCCGTTTCTGGAGACACTGCGATCAATGTGGGAGATATGTCAAGATGTGTGTTTGTTTTGAGGACGTCTCTCTGGAGAGTCTTAGCAAAGAGGTCACACAGATAATCAGAGCAATTCTCAGAGACACTGAGAACAAGCTCCACAATTCCCTCCTGGCACTTTCCCTGTAGGAGATACCGCAAGACGTTTCTGTACATTGGGCACAGCGCTCTGCACGGTGTTAGCAGAGACTTTCCCGCGACAGTGAAACCCTATGTCAGAGACACTGAGAAGAAGCCCCAATGTTCCCTCCAGGCACTTTCAGTGTGGGTGCCTTCTCCACGTGGTTCCTGGTTTCACTGCGGCTCTGAAGAGAATGTTAGCAAAGAGGTAACCGGGACAGTGAAAACAGTACTCAAAGACAGGGAGAGCAAGCTCTCTCTTGGCACTTTGGATGTGGGACATGCAGCGAGATGTTTGCTGCTTTTGCGTTTGGCTGTTGGGAGATTTACAGCACAAAGATATCTAGTTGATTTGAAGCAGTTCCGAGAAAGTCTAAACATAATCCCCACTTCTCCCTCCTGGCACTTTCCATGTGGGAGATCTAGCAGGATGTATATTGGTTTTGAGGACAACTCAATGGACAGTGTAGGGAGAAAAGGTCCTGGCTCCTTGAATGCCGTTTCTGGAGACACTGCGATCAATGTGGGAGATATGTCAAGATGTGTGTTTGTTTTGAGGACGTCTCTCTGGAGAGTCTTAGCAAAGAGGTCACACAGATAATCAGAGCAATTCTCAGAGACACTGAGAACAAGCTCCACAATTCCCTCCTGGCACTTTCCCTGTAGGAGATACCGCAAGACGTTTCTGTACATTGGGCACAGCGCTCTGCACGGTGTTAGCAGAGACTTTCCCGCGACAGTGAAACCCTATGTCAGAGACACTGAGAAGAAGCCCCAATGTTCCCTCCAGGCACTTTCAGTGTGGGTGCCTTCTCCACGTGGTTCCTGGTTTCACTGCGGCTCTGAAGAGAATGTTAGCAAAGAGGTAACCGGGACAGTGAAAACAGTACTCAAAGACAGGGAGAGCAAGCTCTCTCTTGGCACTTTGGATGTGGGACATGCAGCGAGATGTTTGCTGCTTTTGCGTTTGGCTGTTGGGAGATTTACAGCACAAAGATATCTAGTTGATTTGAAGCAGTTCCGAGAAAGTCTAAACATAATCCCCACTTCTCCCTCCTGGCACTTTCCATGTGGGAGATCTAGCAGGATGTATATTGGTTTTGAGGACAACTCAATGGACAGTGTAGGGAGAAAAGGTCCTGGCTCCTTGAATGCCGTTTCTGGAGACACTGCGATCAATGTGGGAGATATGTCAAGATGTGTGTTTGTTTTGAGGACGTCTCTCTGGAGAGTCTTAGCAAAGAGGTCACACAGATAATCAGAGCAATTCTCAGAGACACTGAGAACAAGCTCGACAATTCCCTCCTGGCACTTTCCCTGTAGGAGATACCGCAAGACGTTTCTGTACATTGGGCACAGCGCTCTGCACGGTGTTAGCAGAGACTTTCCCGGGACAGTGAAACCCTATGTCAGAGACACTGAGAAGAAGCCCCAATGTTCCCTCCAGGCACTTTCAGTGTGGGTGCCTTCTCCACGTGGTTCCTGGTTTCACTGCGGCTCTGAAGAGAATGTTAGCAAAGAGGTAACCGGGACAGGGAAAACAGTACTCAAAGACAGGGAGAGCAAGCTCTCTCTTGGCACTTTGGATGTGGGACATGCAGCGATATGTTTGCTGCTTTTGCGTTTGGCTGTTGGGAGATTTACAGCACAAAGATATCTAGTTGATTTGAAGCAGTTCCGAGAAAGTCTAAACATAATCCCCACTTCTCCCTCCTGGCACTTTCCATGTGGGAGATCTAGCAGGATGTATATTGGTTTTGAGGACAACTCAATGGAGAGTGTAGGGAGAAAAGGTCCTGGCTCCTTGAATGCCGTTTCTGGAGACACTGCGATCAATGTGGGAGATATGTCAAGATGTGTGTTTGTTTTGAGGACGTCTCTCTGGAGAGTCTTAGCAAAGAGGTCACACAGATAATCAGAGCAATTCTCAGAGACACTGAGAACAAGCTCCACAATTCCCTCCTGGCACTTTCCCTGTAGGAGATACCGCAAGACGTTTCTGTACATTGGGCACAGCGCTCTGCACGGTGTTAGCAGAGACTTTCCCACGACAGTGAAACCCTATGTCAGAGACACTGAGAAGAAGCCCCAATGTTCCCTCCAGGCACTTTCAGTGTGGGTGCCTTCTCCACGTGGTTCCTGGTTTCACTGCGGCTCTGAAGAGAATGTTAGCAAAGAGGTAACCGGGACAGTGAAAACAGTACTCAAAGACGGGGAGAGCAAGCTCTCTCTTGGCACTTTGGATGTGGGACATACAGCGAGATGTTTGCTGCTTTTGCGTTTGGCTGTTGGGAGATTTACAGCACAAAGATATCTAGTTGATTTGAAGCAGTTCCGAGAAAGTCTAAACATAATCCCCACTTCTCCCTCCTGGCACTTTCCATGTGGGAGATCTAGCAGGATGTATATTAGTTTTGAGGACAACTCAATGGAGAGTGTAGGGAGAAAAGGTCCTGGCTCCTTGAATGCCGTTTCTGGAGACACTGCGATCAATGTGGGAGATATGTCAAGATGTGTGTTTGTTTTGAGGACGTCTCTCTGGAGAGTCTTAGCAAAGAGGTCACACAGATAATCAGAGCAATTCTCAGAGACACTGAGAACAAGCTCGACAATTCCCTCCTGGCACTTTCCCTGTAGGAGATACCGCAAGACGTTTCTGTACATTGGGCACAGCGCTCTGCACGGTGTTAGCAGAGACTTTCCCGGGACAGTGAAACCCTATGTCAGAGACACTGAGAAGAAGCCCCAATGTTCCCTCCAGGCACTTTCAGTGTGGGTGCCTTCTCCACGTGGTTCCTGGTTTCACTGCGGCTCTGAAGAGAATGTTAGCAAAGAGGTAACCGGGACAGGGAAAACAGAACTCAAAGACAGGGAGAGCAAGCTCTCTCTTGGCACTTTGGATGTGGGACATGCAGCGAGATGTTTGCTGCTTTTGCGTTTGGCTGTTGGGAGATTTACAGCACAAAGATATCTAGTTGATTTGAAGCAGTTCCGAGAAAGTCTAAACATAATCCCCACTTCTCCCTCCTGGCACTTTCCATGTGGGAGATCTAGCAGGATGTATATTGGTTTTGAGGACAACTCAATGGAGAGTGTAGGGAGAAAAGGTCCTGGCTCCTTGAATGCCGTTTCTGGAGACACTGCGATCAATGTGGGAGATATGTCAAGATGTGTGTTTGTTTTGAGGACGTCTCTCTGGAGAGTCTTAGCAAAGAGGTCACACAGATAATCAGAGCAATTCTCAGAGACACTGAGAACAAGCTCGACAATTCCCTCCTGGCACTTTCCCTGTAGGAGATACCGCAAGACGTTTCTGTACATTGGGCACAGCGCTCTGCACGGTGTTAGCAGAGACTTTCCCGGGACAGTGAAACCCTATGTCAGAGACACTGAGAAGAAGCCCCAATGTTCCCTCCAGGCACTTTCAGTGTGGGTGCCTTCTCCACGTGGTTCCTGGTTTCACTGCGGCTCTGAAGAGAATGTTAGCAAAGAGGTAACCGGGACAGTGAAAACAGTACTCAAAGACAGGGAGAGCAAGCTCTCTCTTGGCACTTTGGATGTGGGACATACAGCGAGATGTTTGCTGCTTTTGCGTTTGGCTGTTGGGAGATTTACAGCACAAAGATATCTAGTTGATTTGAAGCAGTTGCGAGAAAGTCTAAACATAATCCCCACTTCTCCCTCCTGGCACTTTCCATGTGGGAGATCTAGCAGGATGTATATTGGTTTTGAGGACAACTCAATGGACAGTGTAGGGAGAAAAGGTCCTGGCTCCTTGAATGCCGTTTCTGGAGACACTGCGATCAATGTGGGAGATATGTCAAGATGTGTGTTTGTTTTGAGGACGTCTCTCTGGAGAGTCTTAGCAAAGAGGTCACACAGATAATCAGAGCAATTCTCAGAGACACTGAGAACAAGCTCCACAATTCCCTCCTGGCACTTTCCCTGTAGGAGATACCGCAAGACGTTTCTGTACATTGGGCACAGCGCTCTGCACGGTGTTAGCAGAGACTTTCCCGGGACAGTGAAACCCTATGTCAGAGACACTGAGAAGAAGCCCCAATGTTCCCTCCAGGCACTTTCAGTGTGGGTGCCTTCTCCACGTGGTTCCTGGTTTCACTGCGGCTCTGAAGAGAATGTTAGCAAAGAGGTAACCGGGACAGGGAAAACAGTACTCAAAGACGGGGAGAGGAAGCGCTCTCTTGGCACTTTGGATGTGGGACATGCAGCGAGATGTTTGCTGCTTTTGCGTTTGGCTGTTGGGAGATTTACAGCACAAAGATATCTAGTTGATTTGAAGCAGTTCCGAGAAAGTCTAAACATAATCCCCACTTCTCCCTCCTGGCACTTTCCATGTGGGAGATATAGCAGGATGTATATTGGTTTTGAGGACAACTCAATGGAGAGTGTAGGGAGAAAAGGTCCTGGCTCCTTGAATGCCGTTTCTGGAGACACTGCGATCAATGTGGGAGATATGTCAAGATGTGTGTTTGTTTTGAGGACGTCTCTCTGGAGAGTCTTAGCAAAGAGGTCACACAGATAATCAGAGCAATTCTCAGAGACACTGAGAACAAGCTCCACAATTCCCTCCTGGCACTTTCCCTGTAGGAGATACCGCAAGACGTTTCTGTACATTGGGCACAGCGCTCTGCACGGTGTTAGCAGAGACTTTCCCGCGACAGTGAAACCCTATGTCAGAGACACTGAGAAGAAGCCCCAATGTTCCCTCCAGGCACTTTCAGTGTGGGTGCCTTCTCCACGTGGTTCCTGGTTTCACTGCGGCTCTGAAGAGAATGTTAGCAAAGAGGTAACCGGGACAGTGAAAACAGTACTCAAAGACGGGGAGAGCAAGCTCTCTCTTGGCACTTTGGATGTGGGACATACAGCGAGATGTTTGCTGCTTTTGCGTTTGGCTGTTGGGAGATTTACAGCACAAAGATATCTAGTTGATTTGAAGCAGTTCCGAGAAAGTCTAAACATAATCCCCACTTCTCCCTCCTGGCACTTTCCATGTGGGAGATCTAGCAGGATGTATATTAGTTTTGAGGACAACTCAATGGAGAGTGTAGGGAGAAAAGGTCCTGGCTCCTTGAATGCCGTTTCTGGAGACACTGCGATCAATGTGGGAGATATGTCAAGATGTGTGTTTGTTTTGAGGACGTCTCTCTGGAGAGTCTTAGCAAAGAGGTCACACAGATAATCAGAGCAATTCTCAGAGACACTGAGAACAAGCTCGACAATTCCCTCCTGGCACTTTCCCTGTAGGAGATACCGCAAGACGTTTCTGTACATTGGGCACAGCGCTCTGCACGGTGTTAGCAGAGACTTTCCCGGGACAGTGAAACCCTATGTCAGAGACACTGAGAAGAAGCCCCAATGTTCCCTCCAGGCACTTTCAGTGTGGGTGCCTTCTCCACGTGGTTCCTGGTTTCACTGCGGCTCTGAAGAGAATGTTAGCAAAGAGGTAACCGGGACAGGGAAAACAGTACTCAAAGACGGGGAGAGGAAGCGCTCTCTTGGCACTTTGGATGTGGGACATGCAGCGAGATGTTTGCTGCTTTTGCGTTTGGCTGTTGGGAGATTTACAGCACAAAGATATCTAGTTGATTTGAAGCAGTTCCGAGAAAGTCTAAACATAATCCCCACTTCTCCCTCCTGGCACTTTCCATGTGGGAGATATAGCAGGATGTATATTGGTTTTGAGGACAACTCAATGGAGAGTGTAGGGAGAAAAGGTCCTGGCTCC
This sequence comes from Chroicocephalus ridibundus, assembly GCF_963924245.1. NCBI lineage: Eukaryota > Metazoa > Chordata > Aves > Charadriiformes > Laridae > Chroicocephalus > Chroicocephalus ridibundus. The sequence continues at coordinate 319,674 of NW_026961237.1, read as the reverse complement.
TTGAATGCCGTTTCTGGAGACACTGCGATCAATGTGGGAGATATGTCAAGATGTGTGTTTGTTTTGAGGACGTCTCTCTGGAGAGTCTTAGCAAAGAGGTCACACAGATAATCAGAGCAATTCTCAGAGACACTGAGAACAAGCTCCACAATTCCCTCCTGGCACTTTCCCTGTAGGAGATACCGCAAGACGTTTCTGTACATTGGGCACAGCGCTCTGCACGGTGTTAGCAGAGACTTTCCCGCGACAGTGAAACCCTATGTCAGAGACACTGAGAAGAAGCCCCAATGTTCCCTCCAGGCACTTTCAGTGTGGGTGCCTTCTCCACGTGGTTCCTGGTTTCACTGCGGCTCTGAAGAGAATGTTAGCAAAGAGGTAACCGGGACAGTGAAAACAGTACTCAAAGACAGGGAGAGCAAGCTCTCTCTTGGCACTTTGGATGTGGGACATGCAGCGAGATGTTTGCTGCTTTTGCGTTTGGCTGTTGGGAGATTTACAGCACAAAGATATCTAGTTGATTTGAAGCAGTTCCGAGAAAGTCTAAACATAATCCCCACTTCTCCCTCCTGGCACTTTCCATGTGGGAGATCTAGCAGGATGTATATTGGTTTTGAGGACAACTCAATGGACAGTGTAGGGAGAAAAGGTCCTGGCTCCTTGAATGCCGTTTCTGGAGACACTGCGATCAATGTGGGAGATATGTCAAGATGTGTGTTTGTTTTGAGGACGGCTCTCTGGAGAGTCTTAGCAAAGAGGTCACAGGGATAATCAGAGCAATTCTCAGAGACACTGAGAACACACTGAGAACAAGCTCGACAATTCCCTCCTGGCACTTTCCCTGTAGGAGATACCGCAAGACGTTTCTGTAGATTGGGCACAGCGCTCTGCAGGGTGTTAGCAGAGACTTTCCCGGGACAGTGAAACCCTATGTCAGAGACACTGAGAAGAAGCCCCAATGTTCCCTCCAGGCACTTTCAGTGTGGGTGCCTTCTCCACGTGGTTCCTGGTTTCCCTGCAGCGCTGAAGAGAATGTTAGCAAAGAGGTAACCGGGACAGTGAAAACAGTACTCAAAGACAGGGAGAGCAAGCTCTCTCTTGGCACTTTGGATGTGGGACATACAGCGAGATGTTTGCTGCTTTTGCGTTTGGCTGTTGGGAGATTTACAGCACAAAGATATCTAGTTGATTTGAAGCAGTTCCGAGAAAGTCTAAACATAATCCCCACTTCTCCCTCCTGGCACTTTCCATGTGGGAGATATAGCAGGATGTATATTGGTTTTGAGGACAACTCAATGGAGAGTGTAGGGAGAAAAGGTCCTGGCTCCTTGAATGCCGTTTCTGGAGACACTGCGATCAATGTGGGAGATATGTCAAGATGTGTGTTTGTTTTGAGGACGTCTCTCTGGAGAGTCTTAGCAAAGAGGTCACACAGATAATCAGAGCAATTCTCAGAGACACTGAGAACAAGCTCCACAATTCCCTCCTGGCACTTTCCCTGTAGGAGATACCGCAAGACGTTTCTGTACATTGGGCACAGCGCTCTGCACGGTGTTAGCAGAGACTTTCCCGGGACAGTGAAACCCTATGTCAGAGACACTGAGAAGAAGCCCCAATGTTCCCTCCAGGCACTTTCAGTGTGGGTGCCTTCTCCACGTGGTTCCTGGTTTCACTGCGGCTCTGAAGAGAATGTTAGCAAAGAGGTAACCGGGACAGTGAAAACAGTACTCAAAGACAGGGAGAGCAAGCTCTCTCTTGGCACTTTGGATGTGGGACATACAGCGAGATGTTTGCTGCTTTTGCGTTTGGCTGTTGGGAGATTTACAGCACAAAGATATCTAGTTGATTTGAAGCAGTTCCGAGAAAGTCTAAACATAATCCCCACTTCTCCCTCCTGGCACTTTCCATGTGGGAGATATAGCAGGATGTATATTGGTTTTGAGGAGAACTCAATGGACAGTGTAGGGAGAAAAGGTCCTGGCTCCTTGAATGCCGTTTCTGGAGACACTGCGATCAATGTGGGAGATATGTCAAGATGTGTGTTTGTTTTGAGGACGTCTCTCTGGAGAGTCTTAGCAAAGAGGTCACACAGATAATCAGAGCAATTCTCAGAGACACTGAGAACAAGCTCGACAATTCCCTCCTGGCACTTTCCCTGTAGGAGATACCGCAAGACGTTTCTGTACATTGGGCACAGCGCTCTGCACGGTGTTAGCAGAGACTTTCCCGGGACAGTGAAACCCTATGTCAGAGACACTGAGAAGAAGCCCCAATGTTCCCTCCAGGCACTTTCAGTGTGGGTGCCTTCTCCACGTGGTTCCTGGTTTCACTGCGGCTCTGAAGAGAATGTTAGCAAAGAGGTAACCGGGACAGTGAAAACAGTACTCAAAGACGGGGAGAGCAAGCTCTCTCTTGGCACTTTGGATGTGGGACATACAGCGAGATGTTTGCTGCTTTTGCGTTTGGCTGTTGGGAGATTTACAGCACAAAGATATCTAGTTGATTTGAAGCAGTTCCGAGAAAGTCTAAACATAATCCCCACTTCTCCCTCCTGGCACTTTCCATGTGGGAGATCTAGCAGGATGTATATTGGTTTTGAGGACAACTCAATGGACAGTGTAGGGAGAAAAGGTCCTGGCTCCTTGAATGCCGTTTCTGGAGACACTGCGATCAATGTGGGAGATATGTCAAGATGTGTGTTTGTTTTGAGGACGTCTCTCTGGAGAGTCTTAGCAAAGAGGTCACACAGATAATCAGAGCAATTCTCAGAGACACTGAGAACAAGCTCGACAATTCCCTCCTGGCACTTTCCCTGTAGGAGATACCGCAAGACGTTTCTGTACATTGGGCACAGCGCTCTGCACGGTGTTAGCAGAGACTTTCCCGGGACAGTGAAACCCTATGTCAGAGACACTGAGAAGAAGCCCCAATGTTCCCTCCAGGCACTTTCAGTGTGGGTGCCTTCTCCACGTGGTTCCTGGTTTCACTGCGGCTCTGAAGAGAATGTTAGCAAAGAGGTAACCGGGACAGTGAAAACAGTACTCAAAGACAGGGAGAGCAAGCTCTCTCTTGGCACTTTGGATGTGGGACATGCAGCGAGATGTTTGCTGCTTTTGCGTTTGGCTGTTGGGAGATTTACAGCACAAAGATATCTAGTTGATTTGAAGCAGTTCCGAGAAAGTCTAAACATAATCCCCACTTCTCCCTCCTGGCACTTTCCATGTGGGAGATCTAGCAGGATGTATATTGGTTTTGAGGACAACTCAATGGACAGTGTAGGGAGAAAAGGTCCTGGCTCCTTGAATGCCGTTTCTGGAGACACTGCGATCAATGTGGGAGATATGTCAAGATGTGTGTTTGTTTTGAGGACGTCTCTCTGGAGAGTCTTAGCAAAGAGGTCACACAGATAATCAGAGCAATTCTCAGAGACACTGAGAACAAGCTCGACAATTCCCTCCTGGCACTTTCCCTGTAGGAGATACCGCAAGACGTTTCTGTACATTGGGCACAGCGCTCTGCACGGTGTTAGCAGAGACTTTCCCGGGACAGTGAAACCCTATGTCAGAGACACTGAGAAGAAGCCCCAATGTTCCCTCCAGGCACTTTCAGTGTGGGTGCCTTCTCCACGTGGTTCCTGGTTTCACTGCGGCTCTGAAGAGAATGTTAGCAAAGAGGTAACCGGGACAGTGAAAACAGTACTCAAAGACGGGGAGAGCAAGCTCTCTCTTGGCACTTTGGATGTGGGACATACAGCGAGATGTTTGCTGCTTTTGCGTTTGGCTGTTGGGAGATTTACAGCACAAAGATATCTAGTTGATTTGAAGCAGTTGCGAGAAAGTCTAAACATAATCCCCACTTCTCCCTCCTGGCACTTTCCATGTGGGAGATCTAGCAGGATGTATATTGGTTTTGAGGACAACTCAATGGAGAGTGTAGGGAGAAAAGGTCCTGGCTCCTTGAATGCCGTTTCTGGAGACACTGCGATCAATGTGGGAGATATGTCAAGATGTGTGTTTGTTTTGAGGACGTCTCTCTGGAGAGTCTTAGCAAAGAGGTCACACAGATAATCAGAGCAATTCTCAGAGACACTGAGAACAAGCTCCACAATTCCCTCCTGGCACTTTCCCTGTAGGAGATACCGCAAGACGTTTCTGTACATTGGGCACAGCGCTCTGCACGGTGTTAGCAGAGACTTTCCCGGGACAGTGAAACCCTATGTCAGAGACACTGAGAAGAAGCCCCAATGTTCCCTCCAGGCACTTTCAGTGTGGGTGCCTTCTCCACGTGGTTCCTGGTTTCACTGCGGCTCTGAAGAGAATGTTAGCAAAGAGGTAACCGGGACAGTGAAAACAGTACTCAAAGACGGGGAGAGCAAGCTCTCTCTTGGCACTTTGGATGTGGGACATACAGCGAGATGTTTGCTGCTTTTGCGTTTGGCTGTTGGGAGATTTACAGCACAAAGATATCTAGTTGATTTGAAGCAGTTCCGAGAAAGTCTAAACATAATCCCCACTTCTCCCTCCTGGCACTTTCCATGTGGGAGATCTAGCAGGATGTATATTGGTTTTGAGGACAACTCAATGGAGAGTGTAGGGAGAAAAGGTCCTGGCTCCTTGAATGCCGTTTCTGGAGACACTGCGATCAATGTGGGAGATATGTCAAGATGTGTGTTTGTTTTGAGGACGTCTCTCTGGAGAGTCTTAGCAAAGAGGTCACACAGATAACAGAGCAATTCTCAGAGACACTGAGAACAAGCTCCACAATTCCCTCCTGGCACTTTCCCTGTAGGAGATACCGCAAGACGTTTCTGTACATTGGGCACAGCGCTCTGCACGGTGTTAGCAGAGACTTTCCCGCGACAGTGAAACCCTATGTCAGAGACACTGAGAAGAAGCCCCAATGTTCCCTCCAGGCACTTTCAGTGTGGGTGCCTTCTCCACGTGGTTCCTGGTTTCACTGCGGCTCTGAAGAGAATGTTAGCAAAGAGGTAACCGGGACAGTGAAAACAGTACTCAAAGACAGGGAGAGCAAGCTCTCTCTTGGCACTTTGGATGTGGGACATGCAGCGAGATGTTTGCTGCTTTTGCGTTTGGCTGTTGGGAGATTTACAGCACAAAGATATCTAGTTGATTTGAAGCAGTTCCGAGAAAGTCTAAACATAATCGCCACTTCTCCCTCCTGGCACTTTCCATGTGGGAGATCTAGCAGGATGTATATTGGTTTTGAGGACAACTCAATGGACAGTGTAGGGAGAAAAGGTCCTGGCTCCTTGAATGCCGTTTCTGGAGACACTGCGATCAATGTGGGAGATATGTCAAGATGTGTGTTTGTTTTGAGGACGTCTCTCTGGAGAGTCTTAGCAAAGAGGTCACACAGATAATCAGAGCAATTCTCAGAGACACTGAGAACAAGCTCCACAATTCCCTCCTGGCACTTTCCCTGTAGGAGATACCGCAAGACGTTTCTGTACATTGGGCACAGCGCTCTGCACAGTGTTAGCAGAGACTTTCCCGGGACAGTGAAACCCTATGTCAGAGACACTGAGAAGAAGCCCCAATGTTCCCTCCAGGCACTTTCAGTGTGGGTGCCTTCTCCACGTGGTTCCTGGTTTCACTGCGGCTCTGAAGAGAATGTTAGCAAAGAGGTAACCGGGACAGTGAAAACAGTACTCAAAGACGGGGAGAGCAAGCTCTCTCTTGGCACTTTGGATGTGGGACATGCAGCGAGATGTTTGCTGCTTTTGCGTTTGGCTGTTGGGAGATTTACAGCCCAAAGACATCTAGTTGATTTGAAGCAGTTCCGAGAAAGTCTAAACATAATCCCCACTTCTCCCTCCTGGCACTTTCCATGTGGGAGATATAGCAGGATGTATATTGGTTTTGAGGACAACTCAATGGAGAGTGTAGGGAGAAAAGGTCCTGGCTCCTTGAATGCCGTTTCTGGAGACACTGCGATCAATGTGGGAGATATGTCAAGATGTGTGTTTGTTTTGAGGACGTCTCTCTGGAGAGTCTTAGCAAAGAGGTCACACAGATAATCAGAGCAATTCTCAGAGACACTGAGAACAAGCTCGACAATTCCCTCCTGGCACTTTCCCTGTAGGAGATACCGCAAGACGTTTCTGTACATTGGGCACAGCGCTCTGCACGGTGTTAGCAGAGACTTTCCCGCGACAGTGAAACCCTATGTCAGAGACACTGAGAAGAAGCCCCAATGTTCCCTCCAGGCACTTTCAGTGTGGGTGCCTTCTCCACGTGGTTCCTGGTTTCACTGCGGCTCTGAAGAGAATGTTAGCAAAGAGGTAACCGGGACAGTGAAAACAGTACTCAAAGACAGGGAGAGCAAGCTCTCTCTTGGCACTTTGGATGTGGGACATGCAGCGATATGTTTGCTGCTTTTGCGTTTGGCTGTTGGGAGATTTACAGCACAAAGATATCTAGTTGATTTGAAGCAGTTCCGAGAAAGTCTAAACATAATCCCCACTTCTCCCTCCTGGCACTTTCCATGTGGGAGATCTAGCAGGATGTATATTGGTTTTGAGGACAACTCAATGGAGAGTGTAGGGAGAAAAGGTCCTGGCTCCTTGAATGCCGTTTCTGGAGACACTGCGATCAATGTGGGAGATATGTCAAGATGTGTGTTTGTTTTGAGGACGTCTCTCTGGAGAGTCTTAGCAAAGAGGTCACACAGATAATCAGAGCAATTCTCAGAGACACTGAGAACAAGCTCCACAATTCCCTCCTGGCACTTTCCCTGTAGGAGATACCGCAAGACGTTTCTGTACATTGGGCACAGCGCTCTGCACGGTGTTAGCAGAGACTTTCCCACGACAGTGAAACCCTATGTCAGAGACACTGAGAAGAAGCCCCAATGTTCCCTCCAGGCACTTTCAGTGTGGGTGCCTTCTCCACGTGGTTCCTGGTTTCACTGCGGCTCTGAAGAGAATGTTAGCAAAGAGGTAACCGGGACAGTGAAAACAGTACTCAAAGACGGGGAGAGCAAGCTCTCTCTTGGCACTTTGGATGTGGGACATACAGCGAGATGTTTGCTGCTTTTGCGTTTGGCTGTTGGGAGATTTACAGCACAAAGATATCTAGTTGATTTGAAGCAGTTCCGAGAAAGTCTAAACATAATCCCCACTTCTCCCTCCTGGCACTTTCCATGTGGGAGATCTAGCAGGATGTATATTAGTTTTGAGGACAACTCAATGGAGAGTGTAGGGAGAAAAGGTCCTGGCTCCTTGAATGCCGTTTCTGGAGACACTGCGATCAATGTGGGAGATATGTCAAGATGTGTGTTGGTTTTGAGGACGTCTCTCTGGAGAGTCTTAGCAAAGAGGTCACACAGATAACCAGAGCAATTCTCAGAGACACTGAGAACAAGCTCGACAATTCCCTCCTGGCACTTTCCCTGTAGGAGATACCGCAAGACGTTTCTGTACATTGGGCACAGCGCTCTGCACGGTGTTAGCAGAGACTTTCCCGGGACAGTGAAACCCTATGTCAGAGACACTGAGAAGAAGCCCCAATGTTCCCTCCAGGCACTTTCAGTGTGGGTGCCTTCTCCACGTGGTTCCTGGTTTCACTGCGGCTCTGAAGAGAATGTTAGCAAAGAGGTAACCGGGACAGGGAAAACAGTACTCAAAGACGGGGAGAGGAAGCGCTCTCTTGGCACTTTGGATGTGGGACATGCAGCGAGATGTTTGCTGCTTTTGCGTTTGGCTGTTGGGAGATTTACAGCACAAAGATATCTAGTTGATTTGAAGCAGTTCCGAGAAAGTCTAAACATAATCCCCACTTCTCCCTCCTGGCACTTTCCATGTGGGAGATATAGCAGGATGTATATTGGTTTTGAGGACAACTCAATGGAGAGTGTAGGGAGAAAAGGTCCTGGCTCCTTGAATGCCGTTTCTGGAGACACTGCGATCAATGTGGGAGATATGTCAAGATGTGTGTTTGTTTTGAGGACGTCTCTCTGGAGAGTCTTAGCAAAGAGGTCACACAGATAATCAGAGCAATTCTCAGAGACACTGAGAACAAGCTCCACAATTCCCTCCTGGCACTTTCCCTGTAGGAGATACCGCAAGACGTTTCTGTACATTGGGCACAGCGCTCTGCATGGTGTTAGCAGAGACTTTCCCGCGACAGTGAAACCCTATGTCAGAGACACTGAGAAGAAGCCCCAATGTTCCCTCCAGGCACTTTCAGTGTGGGTGCCTTCTCCACGTGGTTCCTGGTTTCACTGCGGCTCTGAAGAGAATGTTAGCAAAGAGGTAACCGGGACAGTGAAAACAGTACTCAAAGACAGGGAGAGCAAGCTCTCTCTTGGCACTTTGGATGTGGGACATGCAGCGAGATGTTTGCTGCTTTTGCGTTTGGCTGTTGGGAGATTTACAGCACAAAGATATCTAGTTGATTTGAAGCAGTTCCGAGAAAGTCTAAACATAATCCCCACTTCTCCCTCCTGGCACTTTCCATGTGGGAGATCTAGCAGGATGTATATTGGTTTTGAGGACAACTCAATGGACAGTGTAGGGAGAAAAGGTCCTGGCTCCTTGAATGCCGTTTCTGGAGACACTGCGATCAATGTGGGAGATATGTCAAGATGTGTGTTTGTTTTGAGGACGTCTCTCTGGAGAGTCTTAGCAAAGAGGTCACACAGATAATCAGAGCAATTCTCAGAGACACTGAGAACAAGCTCGACAATTCCCTCCTGGCACTTTCCCTGTAGGAGATACCGCAAGACGTTTCTGTACATTGGGCACAGCGCTCTGCACGGTGTTAGCAGAGACTTTCCCGGGACAGTGAAACCCTATGTCAGAGACACTGAGAAGAAGCCCCAATGTTCCCTCCAGGCACTTTCAGTGTGGGTGCCTTCTCCACGTGGTTCCTGGTTTCACTGCGGCTCTGAAGAGAATGTTAGCAAAGAGGTAACCGGGACAGGGAAAACAGTACTCAAAGACAGGGAGAGCAAGCTCTCTCTTGGCACTTTGGATGTGGGACATGCAGCGATATGTTTGCTGCTTTTGCGTTTGGCTGTTGGGAGATTTACAGCACAAAGATATCTAGTTGATTTGAAGCAGTTCCGAGAAAGTCTAAACATAATCCCCACTTCTCCCTCCTGGCACTTTCCATGTGGGAGATCTAGCAGGATGTATATTGGTTTTGAGGACAACTCAATGGAGAGTGTAGGGAGAAAAGGTCCTGGCTCCTTGAATGCCGTTTCTGGAGACACTGCGATCAATGTGGGAGATATGTCAAGATGTGTGTTTGTTTTGAGGACGTCTCTCTGGAGAGTCTTAGCAAAGAGGTCACACAGATAATCAGAGCAATTCTCAGAGACACTGAGAACAAGCTCCACAATTCCCTCCTGGCACTTTCCCTGTAGGAGATACCGCAAGACGTTTCTGTACATTGGGCACAGCGCTCTGCACGGTGTTAGCAGAGACTTTCCCGGGACAGTGAAACCCTATGTCAGAGACACTGAGAAGAAGCCCCAATGTTCCCTCCAGGCACTTTCAGTGTGGGTGCCTTCTCCACGTGGTTCCTGGTTTCACTGCGGCTCTGAAGAGAATGTTAGCAAAGAGGTAACCGGGACAGTGAAAACAGTACTCAAAGACGGGGAGAGCAAGCTCTCTCTTGGCACTTTGGATGTGGGACATACAGCGAGATGTTTGCTGCTTTTGCGTTTGGCTGTTGGGAGATTTACAGCACAAAGATATCTAGTTGATTTGAAGCAGTTCCGAGAAAGTCTAAACATAATCCCCACTTCTCCCTCCTGGCACTTTCCATGTGGGAGATCTAGCAGGATGTATATTAGTTTTGAGGACAACTCAATGGAGAGTGTAGGGAGAAAAGGTCCTGGCTCCTTGAATGCCGTTTCTGGAGACACTGCGATCAATGTGGGAGATATGTCAAGATGTGTGTTTGTTTTGAGGACGTCTCTCTGGAGAGTCTTAGCAAAGAGGTCACACAGATAATCAGAGCAATTCTCAGAGACACTGAGAACAAGCTCGACAATTCCCTCCTGGCACTTTCCCTGTAGGAGATACCGCAAGACGTTTCTGTACATTGGGCACAGCGCTCTGCACGGTGTTAGCAGAGACTTTCCCGGGACAGTGAAACCCTATGTCAGAGACACTGAGAAGAAGCCCCAATGTTCCCTCCAGGCACTTTCAGTGTGGGTGCCTTCTCCACGTGGTTCCTGGTTTCACTGCGGCTCTGAAGAGAATGTTAGCAAAGAGGTAACCGGGACAGGGAAAACAGAACTCAAAGACAGGGAGAGCAAGCTCTCTCTTGGCACTTTGGATGTGGGACATGCAGCGAGATGTTTGCTGCTTTTGCGTTTGGCTGTTGGGAGATTTACAGCACAAAGATATCTAGTTGATTTGAAGCAGTTCCGAGAAAGTCTAAACATAATCCCCACTTCTCCCTCCTGGCACTTTCCATGTGGGAGATCTAGCAGGATGTATATTGGTTTTGAGGACAACTCAATGGAGAGTGTAGGGAGAAAAGGTCCTGGCTCCTTGAATGCCGTTTCTGGAGACACTGCGATCAATGTGGGAGATATGTCAAGATGTGTGTTTGTTTTGAGGACGTCTCTCTGGAGAGTCTTAGCAAAGAGGTCACACAGATAATCAGAGCAATTCTCAGAGACACTGAGAACAAGCTCGACAATTCCCTCCTGGCACTTTCCCTGTAGGAGATACCGCAAGACGTTTCTGTACATTGGGCACAGCGCTCTGCACGGTGTTAGCAGAGACTTTCCCGGGACAGTGAAACCCTATGTCAGAGACACTGAGAAGAAGCCCCAATGTTCCCTCCAGGCACTTTCAGTGTGGGTGCCTTCTCCACGTGGTTCCTGGTTTCACTGCGGCTCTGAAGAGAATGTTAGCAAAGAGGTAACCGGGACAGTGAAAACAGTACTCAAAGACAGGGAGAGCAAGCTCTCTCTTGGCACTTTGGATGTGGGACATGCAGCGAGATGTTTGCTGCTTTTGCGTTTGGCTGTTGGGAGATTTACAGCACAAAGATATCTAGTTGATTTGAAGCAGTTCCGAGAAAGTCTAAACATAATCCCCACTTCTCCCTCCTGGCACTTTCCATGTGGGAGATCTAGCAGGATGTATATTGGTTTTGAGGACAACTCAATGGAGAGTGTAGGGAGAAAAGGTCCTGGCTCCTTGAATGCCGTTTCTGGAGACACTGCGATCAATGTGGGAGATATGTCAAGATGTGTGTTTGTTTTGAGGACGTCTCTCTGGAGAGTCTTAGCAAAGAGGTCACACAGATAATCAGAGCAATTCTCAGAGACACTGAGAACAAGCTCCACAATTCCCTCCTGGCACTTTCCCTGTAGGAGATACCGCAAGACGTTTCTGTACATTGGGCACAGCGCTCTGCACGGTGTTAGCAGAGACTTTCCCGGGACAGTGAAACCCTATGTCAGAGACACTGAGAAGAAGCCCCAATGTTCCCTCCAGGCACTTTCAGTGTGGGTGCCTTCTCCACGTGGTTCCTGGTTTCACTGCGGCTCTGAAGAGAATGTTAGCAAAGAGGTAACCGGGACAGGGAAAACAGTACTCAAAGACGGGGAGAGGAAGCGCTCTCTTGGCACTTTGGATGTGGGACATGCAGCGAGATGTTTGCTGCTTTTGCGTTTGGCTGTTGGGAGATTTACAGCACAAAGATATCTAGTTGATTTGAAGCAGTTCCGAGAAAGTCTAAACATAATCCCCACTTCTCCCTCCTGGCACTTTCCATGTGGGAGATCTAGCAGGATGTATATTGGTTTTGAGGACAACTCAATGGAGAGTGTAGGGAGAAAAGGTCCTGGCTCCTTGAATGCCGTTTCTGGAGACACTGCGATCAATGTGGGAGATATGTCAAGATGTGTGTTTGTTTTGAGGACGTCTCTCTGGAGAGTCTTAGCAAAGAGGTCACACAGATAATCAGAGCAATTCTCAGAGACACTGAGAACAAGCTCGACAATTCCCTCCTGGCACTTTCCCTGTAGGAGATACCGCAAGACGTTTCTGTACATTGGGCACAGCGCTCTGCACGGTGTTAGCAGAGACTTTCCCGCGACAGTGAAACCCTATGTCAGAGACACTGAGAAGAAGCCCCAATGTTCCCTCCAGGCACTTTCAGTGTGGGTGCCTTCTCCACGTGGTTCCTGGTTTCACTGCGGCTCTGAAGAGAATGTTAGCAAAGAGGTAACCGGGACAGTGAAAACAGTACTCAAAGACGGGGAGAGCAAGCTCTCTCTTGGCACTTTGGATGTGGGACATACAGCGAGATGTTTGCTGCTTTTGCGTTTGGCTGTTGGGAGATTTACAGCACAAAGATATCTAGTTGATTTGAAGCAGTTCCGAGAAAGTCTAAACATAATCCCCACTTCTCCCTCCTGGCACTTTCCATGTGGGAGATCTAGCAGGATGTATATTAGTTTTGAGGACAACTCAATGGAGAGTGTAGGGAGAAAAGGTCCTGGCTCCTTGAATGCCGTTTCTGGAGACACTGCGATCAATGTGGGAGATATGTCAAGATGTGTGTTTGTTTTGAGGACGTCTCTCTGGAGAGTCTTAGCAAAGAGGTCACACAGATAATCAGAGCAATTCTCAGAGACACTGAGAACAAGCTCGACAATTCCCTCCTGGCACTTTCCCTGTAGGAGATACCGCAAGACGTTTCTGTACATTGGGCACAGCGCTCTGCACGGTGTTAGCAGAGACTTTCCCGGGACAGTGAAACCCTATGTCAGAGACACTGAGAAGAAGCCCCAATGTTCCCTCCAGGCACTTTCAGTGTGGGTGCCTTCTCCACGTGGTTCCTGGTTTCACTGCGGCTCTGAAGAGAATGTTAGCAAAGAGGTAACCGGGACAGGGAAAACAGTACTCAAAGACGGGGAGAGGAAGCGCTCTCTTGGCACTTTGGATGTGGGACATGCAGCGAGATGTTTGCTGCTTTTGCGTTTGGCTGTTGGGAGATTTACAGCACAAAGATATCTAGTTGATTTGAAGCAGTTCCGAGAAAGTCTAAACATAATCCCCACTTCTCCCTCCTGGCACTTTCCATGTGGGAGATCTAGCAGGATGTATATTGGTTTTGAGGACAACTCAATGGACAGTGTAGGGAGAAAAGGTCCTGGCTCCTTGAATGCCGTTTCTGGAGACACTGCGATCAATGTGGGAGATATGTCAAGATGTGTGTTTGTTTTGAGGACGTCTCTCTGGAGAGTCTTAGCAAAGAGGTCACACAGATAATCAGAGCAATTCTCAGAGACACTGAGAACAAGCTCCACAATTCCCTCCTGGCACTTTCCCTGTAGGAGATACCGCAAGACGTTTCTGTACATTGGGCACAGCGCTCTGCACGGTGTTAGCAGAGACTTTCCCGGGACAGTGAAACCCTATGTCAGAGACACTGAGAAGAAGCCCCAATGTTCCCTCCAGGCACTTTCAGTGTGGGTGCCTTCTCCACGTGGTTCCTGGTTTCACTGCGGCTCTGAAGAGAATGTTAGCAAAGAGGTAACCGGGACAGGGAAAACAGTACTCAAAGACGGGGAGAGGAAGCGCTCTCTTGGCACTTTGGATGTGGGATATGCAGCGAGATGTTTGCTGCTTTTGCGTTTGGCTGTTGGGAGATTTACAGCACAAAGATATCTAGTTGATTTGAAGCAGTTGCGAGAAAGTCTAAACATAATCCCCACTTCTCCCTCCTGGCACTTTCCATGTGGGAGATCTAGCAGGATGTATATTGGTTTTGAGGACAACTCAATGGAGAGTGTAGGGAGAAAAGGTCCTGGCTCCTTGAATGCCGTTTCTGGAGACACTGCGATCAAAGTGGGAGATATGTCAAGATGTGTGTTTGTTTTGAGGACGTCTCTCTGGAGAGTCTTAGCAAAGAGGTCACACAGATAATCAGAGCAATTCTCAGAGACACTGAGAACAAGCTCGACAATTCCCTCCTGGCACTTTCCCTGTAGGAGATACCGCAAGACGTTTCTGTACATTGGGCACAGCGCTCTGCACGGTGTTAGCAGAGACTTTCCCGCGACAGTGAAACCCTATGTCAGAGACACTGAGAAGAAGCCCCAATGTTCCCTCCAGGCACTTTCAGTGTGGGTGCCTTCTCCACGTGGTTCCTGGTTTCACTGCGGCTCTGAAGAGAATGTTAGCAAAGAGGTAACCGGGACAGTGAAAACAGTACTCAAAGACAGGGAGAGCAAGCTCTCTCTTGGCACTTTGGATGTGGGACATGCAGCGAGATGTTTGCTGCTTTTGCGTTTGGCTGTTGGGAGATTTACAGCACAAAGATATCTAGTTGATTTGAAGCAGTTCCGAGAAAGTCTAAACATAATCCCCACTTCTCCCTCCTGGCACTTTCCATGTGGGAGATCTAGCAGGATGTATATTGGTTTTGAGGACAACTCAATGGACAGTGTAGGGAGAAAAGGTCCTGGCTCCTTGAATGCCGTTTCTGGAGACACTGCGATCAATGTGGGAGATATGTCAAGATGTGTGTTTGTTTTGAGGACGTCTCTCTGGAGAGTCTTAGCAAAGAGGTCACACAGATAATCAGAGCAATTCTCAGAGACACTGAGAACAAGCTCCACAATTCCCTCCTGGCACTTTCCCTGTAGGAGATACCGCAAGACGTTTCTGTACATTGGGCACAGCGCTCTGCACGGTGTTAGCAGAGACTTTCCCGGGACAGTGAAACCCTATGTCAGAGACACTGAGAAGAAGCCCCAATGTTCCCTCCAGGCACTTTCAGTGTGGGTGCCTTCTCCACGTGGTTCCTGGTTTCACTGCGGCTCTGAAGAGAATGTTAGCAAAGAGGTAACCGGGACAGTGAAAACAGTACTCAAAGACGGGGAGAGCAAGCTCTCTCTTGGCACTTTGGATGTGGGACATGCAGCGAGATGTTTGCTGCTTTTGTGTTTGGCTGTTGGGAGATTTACAGCACAAAGATATCTAGTTGATTTGAAGCAGTTCCGAGAAAGTCTAAACATAATCCCCACTTCTCCCTCCTGGCACTTTCCATGTGGGAGATCTAGCAGGATGTATATTGGTTTTGAGGACAACTCAATGGACAGTGTAGGGAGAAAAGGTCCTGGCTCCTTGAATGCCGTTTCTGGAGACACTGCGATCAATGTGGGAGATATGTCAAGATGTGTGTTTGTTTTGAGGACGTCTCTCTGGAGAGTCTTAGCAAAGAGGTCACACAGATAATCAGAGCAATTCTCAGAGACACTGAGAACAAGCTCGACAATTCCCTCCTGGCACTTTCCCTGTAGGAGATACCGCAAGACGTTTCTGTACATTGGGCACAGCGCTCTGCACGGTGTTAGCAGAGACTTTCCCGCGACAGTGAAACCCTATGTCAGAGACACTGAGAAGAAGCCCCAATGTTCCCTCCAGGCACTTTCAGTGTGGGTGCCTTCTCCACGTGGTTCCTGGTTTCACTGCGGCTCTGAAGAGAATGTTAGCAAAGAGGTAACCGGGACAGTGAAAACAGTACTCAAAGACAGGGAGAGCAAGCTCTCTCTTGGCACTTTGGATGTGGGACATACAGCGAGATGTTTGCTGCTTTTGCGTTTGGCTGTTGGGAGATTTACAGCACAAAGATATCTAGTTGATTTGAAGCAGTTCCGAGAAAGTCTAAACATAATCCCCACTTCTCCCTCCTGGCACTTTCCATGTGGGAGATCTAGCAGGATGTATATTGGTTTTGAGGACAACTCAATGGAGAGTGTAGGGAGAAAAGGTCCTGGCTCCTTGAATGCCGTTTCTGGAGACACTGCGATCAATGTGGGAGATATGTCAAGATGTGTGTTTGTTTTGAGGACGTCTCTCTGGAGAGTCTTAGCAAAGAGGTCACACAGATAATCAGAGCAATTCTCAGAGACACTGAGAACAAGCTCCACAATTCCCTCCTGGCACTTTCCCTGTAGGAGATACCGCAAGACGTTTCTGTACATTGGGCACAGCGCTCTGCACGGTGTTAGCAGAGACTTTCCCGGGACAGTGAAACCCTATGTCAGAGACACTGAGAAGAAGCCCCAATGTTCCCTCCAGGCACTTTCAGTGTGGGTGCCTTCTCCACGTGGTTCCTGGTTTCACTGCGGCTCTGAAGAGAATGTTAGCAAAGAGGTAACCGGGACAGTGAAAACAGTACTCAAAGACGGGGAGAGCAAGCTCTCTCTTGGCACTTTGGATGTGGGACATACAGCGAGATGTTTGCTGCTTTTGCGTTTGGCTGTTGGGAGATTTACAGCACAAAGATATCTAGTTGATTTGAAGCAGTTCCGAGAAAGTCTAAACATAATCCCCACTTCTCCCTCCTGGCACTTTCCATGTGGGAGATATAGCAGGATGTATATTGGTTTTGAGGACAACTCAATGGAGAGTGTAGGGAGAAAAGGTCCTGGCTCCTTGAATGCCGTTTCTGGAGACACTGCGATCAATGTGGGAGATATGTCAAGATGTGTGTTTGTTTTGAGGACGTCTCTCTGGAGAGTCTTAGCAAAGAGGTCACACAGATAATCAGAGCAATTCTCAGAGACACTGAGAACAAGCTCCACAATTCCCTCCTGGCACTTTCCCTGTAGGAGATACCGCAAGACGTTTCTGTACATTGGGCACAGCGCTCTGCACGGTGTTAGCAGAGACTTTCCCGGGACAGTGAAACCCTATGTCAGAGACACTGAGAAGAAGCCCCAATGTTCCCTCCAGGCACTTTCAGTGTGGGTGCCTTCTCCACGTGGTTCCTGGTTTCACTGCGGCTCTGAAGAGAATGTTAGCAAAGAGGTAACCGGGACAGTGAAAACAGTACTCAAAGACGGGGAGAGCAAGCTCTCTCTTGGCACTTTGGATGTGGGACATGCAGCGAGATGTTTGCTGCTTTTGCGTTTGGCTGTTGGGAGATTTACAGCACAAAGATATCTAGTTGATTTGAAGCAGTTCCGAGAAAGTCTAAACATAATCCCCACTTCTCCCTCCTGGCACTTTCCATGTGGGAGATCTAGCAGGATGTATATTGGTTTTGAGGACAACTCAATGGACAGTGTAGGGAGAAAAGGTCCTGGCTCCTTGAATGCCGTTTCTGGAGACACTGCGATCAATGTGGGAGATATGTCAAGATGTGTGTTTGTTTTGAGGACGTCTCTCTGGAGAGTCTTAGCAAAGAGGTCACACAGATAATCAGAGCAATTCTCAGAGACACTGAGAACAAGCTCCACAATTCCCTCCTGGCACTTTCCCTGTAGGAGATACCGCAAGACGTTTCTGTACATTGGGCACAGCGCTCTGCACGGTGTTAGCAGAGACTTTCCCGGGACAGTGAAACCCTATGTCAGAGACACTGAGAAGAAGCCCCAATGTTCCCTCCAGGCACTTTCAGTGTGGGTGCCTTCTCCACGTGGTTCCTGGTTTCACTGCGGCTCTGAAGAGAATGTTAGCAAAGAGGTAACCGGGACAGTGAAAACAGTACTCAAAGACGGGGAGAGCAAGCTCTCTCTTGGCACTTTGGATGTGGGACATGCAGCGAGATGTTTGCTGCTTTTGCGTTTGGCTGTTGGGAGATTTACAGCACAAAGATATCTAGTTGATTTGAAGCAGTTCCGAGAAAGTCTAAACATAATCCCCACTTCTCCCTCCTGGCACTTTCCATGTGGGAGATCTAGCAGGATGTATATTGGTTTTGAGGACAACTCAATGGACAGTGTAGGGAGAAAAGGTCCTGGCTCCTTGAATGCCGTTTCTGGAGACACTGCGATCAATGTGGGAGATATGTCAAGATGTGTGTTTGTTTTGAGGACGTCTCTCTGGAGAGTCTTAGCAAAGAGGTCACACAGATAATCAGAGCAATTCTCAGAGACACTGAGAACAAGCTCCACAATTCCCTCCTGGCACTTTCCCTGTAGGAGATACCGCAAGACGTTTCTGTACATTGGGCACAGCGCTCTGCACGGTGTTAGCAGAGACTTTCCCGGGACAGTGAAACCCTATGTCAGAGACACTGAGAAGAAGCCCCAATGTTCCCTCCAGGCACTTTCAGTGTGGGTGCCTTCTCCACGTGGTTCCTGGTTTCACTGCGGCTCTGAAGAGAATGTTAGCAAAGAGGTAACCGGGACAGTGAAAACAGTACTCAAAGACGGGGAGAGCAAGCTCTCTCTTGGCACTTTGGATGTGGGACATGCAGCGAGATGTTTGCTGCTTTTGCGTTTGGCTGTTGGGAGATTTACAGCACAAAGATATCTAGTTGATTTGAAGCAGTTCCGAGAAAGTCTAAACATAATAGCCACTTCTCCCTCCTGGCACTTTCCATGTGGAGATATAGCAGGATGTATATTGGTTTTGAGGACAACTCAATGGACAGTGTAGGGAGAAAAGGTCCTGGCTCCTTGAATGCCGTTTCTGGAGACACTGCGATCAATGTGGGAGATATGTCAAGATGTGTGTTTGTTTTGAGGACTTCTCTCTGGAGAGTCTTAGCAAAGAGGTCACACAGATAATCAGAGCAATTCTCAGAGACACTGAGAACAAGCTCCACAATTCCCTCCTGGCACTTTCCCTGTAGGAGATACCGCAAGACGTTTCTGTACATTGGGCACAGCGCTCTGCACAGTGTTAGCAGAGACTTTCCCGGGACAGTGAAACCCTATGTCAGAGACACTGAGAAGAAGCCCCAATGTTCCCTCCAGGCACTTTCAGTGTGGGTGCCTTCTCCACGTGGTTCCTGGTTTCACTGCGGCTCTGAAGAGAATGTTAGCAAAGAGGTAACCGGGACAGTGAAAACAGTACTCAAAGACAGGGAGAGCAAGCTCTCTCTTGGCACTTTGGATGTGGGACATGCAGCGAGATGTTTGCTGCTTTTGCGTTTGGCTGTTGGGAGATTTACAGCACAAAGATATCTAGTTGATTTGAAGCAGTTCCGAGAAAGTCTAAACATAATCCCCACTTCTCCCTCCTGGCACTTTCCATGTGGGAGATCTAGCAGGATGTATATTGGTTTTGAGGACAACTCAATGGAGAGTGTAGGGAGAAAAGGTCCTGGCTCCTTGAATGCCGTTTCTGGAGACACTGCGATCAATGTGGGAGATATGTCAAGATGTGTGTTTGTTTTGAGGACGTCTCTCTGGAGAGTCTTAGCAAAGAGGTCACACAGATAATCAGAGCAATTCTCAGAGACACTGAGAACAAGCTCGACAATTCCCTCCTGGCACTTTCCCTGTAGGAGATACCGCAAGACGTTTCTGTACATTGGGCACAGCGCTCTGCACGGTGTTAGCAGAGACTTTCCCGCGACAGTGAAACCCTATGTCAGAGACACTGAGAAGAAGCCCCAATGTTCCCTCCAGGCACTTTCAGTGTGGGTGCCTTCTCCACGTGGTTCCTGGTTTCACTGCGGCTCTGAAGAGAATGTTAGCAAAGAGGTAACCGGGACAGTGAAAACAGCACTCAAAGACAGGGAGAGCAAGCTCTCTCTTGGCACTTTGGATGTGGGACATGCAGCGAGATGTTTGCTGCTTTTGCGTTTGGCTGTTGGGAGATTTACAGCACAAAGATATCTAGTTGATTTGAAGCAGTTCCGAGAAAGTCTAAACATAATCCCCACTTCTCCCTCCTGGCACTTTCCATGTGGGAGATATAGCAGGATGTATATTGGTTTT